>NC_092878.1:70190703-70490703 GCF_028372415.1 Notamacropus eugenii | reverse complement strand
TATCCTATAAAGTGCAAAGTCTTGTTGCTTTTACCTTTATTATATCTCATGTATGCCCCCTTCTCTCTTATGACATTTCTACCATGCTGGTGCAGGCCCTTCCATCATTTCATGCCTGGATTATTCCAATTGCCTGACTGTTGGTCTCCCTGACTCAAACCTTTCTTCCTTCCAATCCATACTTCACTCAGCTGTCAATACGGTCTTTCTAAAATACAAATCTGACCATGACACTCCCTATTCATTCAATTTCGTTGGCTCCTTATTACTTCCAAGATCAAATATAAAATCCTCTGTTTGGTTTTTAAAGACCTCCATCACTTGGCTGTTCCTAGTTTTTCAGTCTTCTTACAATATTTTTTCTTCCACATATGTTTCCAATCAGGGACCCTGGTCTGTGCTATTCTGTCACTGACTGTCCCTCTCAACCCTTTGCCCCTTGCCTGTAATTTCTTCTCTTCTCGTCTCTATGTTCTAACTTCCCTGGCTCCTTGAAAGTCTCACCTAAAGTCCTACCTACTCCAAGAAGCTTTCCTTGATCCTCCTTAATCTGTATTATTTCATACTCAGACTGTGAGTTTCCTGAGAACAAGGAATGTTTTATCTTCCTTTTAATTTCTTATTTCACTTTATTCCCTCTGCTCTGAATAGGTCCTGACACAGTGCTTAATAAATACTTGTTTAATGACTGACTGATTGACTGACAGAAAATCTGGAAATGATAATGGGTAGCAAGAAACATTCGATAGCCCATTCCAGGATCAGTGTGCTGGGAAAGAATGGTCAAGGATTCTGTGTTTTCTGGGGAAGAAAGAGAGTTTAGAATCAGATTCTAGAAAATGGAAGAGGTATGAAGGAATGAAAGAAAGTTTGTTTGTTTGTTTGTTTGTTTGTTTGTTTGTTTGTTTTTATTGATGAATCCTAATTCCAAAATGCATAATGGAAGGCATAGCAGAGTTGTAGTTCAACGTAAAAGATGCACATTGTGGAAGATAGGTATGAGAATGAGAATTGGATTATAAACTGGTGTGTGATTAAAAAGTTATCTAATATTCCAGAGGCTGAATGAATAGGGAAAAAATGAAAGGTGTGTTGGCACAGAGTATGATCGAACCAGAAAGAGTGTCACTCTATACTGGCCACTCTGCTGATGATAGAAATTGAGTAGAAAATTCCCTGACTAAACTCAGTTTCTTGATGTCTCAGCTCAGCCTTGTGATGTCTAAAGGTCTGAATCCATCTATCTTTTTAGTATCAAGAGGTTAAGCTGTTTGTCCAATGCCTTCATCTTATAGATGAGGAAACTAATATCAAGAAAAGTTAAATAGATGCCCTAAATAACAGAGATGCTATTTGAACCCAGGTTCTCTGACTCCAAAGCTAGTTTGTTTTTTTTTTTACTTGTTTGTTCTGTTTTCCTGTTTCATCACTGTTATATGGACACTCAACTAGAGAAAGGATGTACAATTTTACCCTTGAGGCAAGGTGACAGGACCTTAAAGAGAATTAAAGAAGATAAGAGAGGATTAGTTAGCATTGTATTTGAGAGCAGTGAAGAATCTTGTGATGAAAAACTCAAATACAAGTGGAGGTCATTGATCCATACATGAGAATCCCTTTGGACTGCATAAAATTAATTTAGTTTTAAAAGTGATATTACCTATATTTGATTGCATTTTTAAGAATTTTGTTAAATATTTCCCAATTATACCTTAATCTTGTTCTATCACACTTGGGGAGTGCTGTGGGTCTCATATGGCTCATGAATTATTTATTTGATACCCCTGATGTAATCCTTCTCACATCTCCATTTTGAAGATGAGGAAACTGAGGTGCAAAAATATTATGTCACATATTTAAGTTTATACAGACTAGAATCCAAGTATTTTGACTCTCAGTCCTGTGCTCTTTTCATTTGACTATATTTTCTATGACACATCTTTGAAAAATTGTGTTGGTTTCTATGATTTGTGTGAGGATATTTAGGGAAAAAAAGTCTCATGCTTTGTGACCCAGGAATTCTACGCTTTTATTTTAACTTCTTTCCTTTAAACACTACCAAAGTCCCTTTGAAAGACTGTACCTTCCTATTTGACTGTTTTAATAAAAAAAAAGAAAAGAAAAGGAGGCATGTTGGTCAAATTAGTCAATAACTGGTGACAGCCATTTGGGGGGGTCTTAAAAGGTAGGGGAGATTGGAAAATCCAGGTGTATAAAGTTTGACTCCTCTCCATTCCAAACTGAGGTCCCATTTTCTCACATTGACATAAACCCAAATGATTATAGTATGGACCTTTACTTAATACCATAATACTCCTTCTCTGTTTTCCCTTAGCACTCACATGGCAGGGTGTTAATTTGCTGTTTTGTAAAACCATTGTGTGCTCAATAAACACCAAAAGATTGGCAAAAATAGAGAACTGATTGTAAGCCTTGTACCTCTGTGTATGCTCACAAATCATCCCATATTTATCTAAGCCTTAATTTTAGGATATGTGTGACAGTTTCTATGCTTACCTTAAATTGACTTCAGGTACTGTATATGAATTGTTAATATACAAAGAATAGGGACCAGCTGTGCATCATTATCCCTCAGGCTAGAACAAAAATAAATGGACTCAAGTTGCAATTAAATGGATTTGGATTAGAAAAAAAAATGTGATTATAATGTTTACAAGTAACTGAAATAGATTATTAATGGAACAGTGGAATTTAGGGCATCCAAGACAACAATAAAGTATATTAAATTCAATATGAATATGATCATACCTAATAAACCCATCAAACAAAAACATGGACAAAGTTTTCCTCTGTAGTTTTCCCTGATTTAGTCTTTATTATTTTGGCCAGATGATATTGAACTTGGTGTTGAATAGTATATGCATTTGCATTCTAGAATGTGTTTCACCTTGTATTGAGTTGTAATTACTAGCTTGTTGAGAAAATGATGACCTAGATTGATTTTATTAATGAATGAAAATCTGTTGAAAAGTGTACACAAAAGAAGCTTCTTCCAAATTGTATATTTGCTGTACATTTCACCCTCCCTTATCTCCATAAACAGACCACATTTAGATTATGATATTAAAATTTCCAAATTTTCTTAGTGGAAATTTGACTGTGCTTTCATGGCCAAGTTGGCCAAGTTCCTGTCATAAATGATGAATGAGAAAAGTGGTATTAAGTTCCAGAAGGGATTCTTTCTTTCTTTCTTTTTCTTTCTTCCTTTCTTTCTTCCTTCCTTCCTTCCTTCCTTCCTTCCTTCCTTCCTTCCTTCCTTCCTTCCTTCCTTCCTTCCTTCCTTCCTTCCTTTCTTTCTTTCTTTCTTTCTTTCTTTCTTTCTTTCTTTCTTTCTTTCTTTCCTTCTTTCCTTCTTTCCTTCTTCCTTCCTTCCTTCTTTCCTTCTTCCTTCTTTCCTTCCTTCCTTCCTTCCTTCCTTCCTTCCTTCCTTTCTTTCATTCCTTATTTCCTTCCTTTCTTTCTCATTCTCTCTCTTTCTTTCTTTCTACTTCTCCTCCTCCTCCTTCTTTTCCTTCTCCTCTCCCTCCTCTTCCTCCTCCTTCTTCTTCTTCTACTTCTTCTTCTCCTTCTTCTTCTTCTTCTTCTTCTTTTTCTTCTCCTCCTCCTCCTCCTCCTCCTCCTCCTCCTCCTCCTCCTCCTTCTCCTCCTCCTCCTCCTCCTCCTCCTCCTCCTCCTCCTCCTCCTTCTTCTTCTTCTTCTTCTTCTTCTTCTTCTTCTTCTTCTTCTTCTTCTCCTCCTCCTCCTCCTCCTCCTCCTCCTCCTCTTCCTCCTCCTCCTCCTCCTCCTCCTCCTCCTCCTCCTCCTCCTCCTCCTCCTCCTCCTCCTTCTTCTTCTTCTTCTTCTTCTTCTTCTTCTTCTTCTTCTTCTTCTTCTTCTCTTTCTTTTTCTGCTGTCCTGTCTTTTTTTCAGTTGTATCACTAGAATCTAACACAGTGCCTGGCACTTAATAAATGTTTTTTGATTGATTGCTTTTTTTTTGTCAAAAATTAGTCCAATGTTGTGCTAGAGGAGGAAGGACAATGATGGAGGTAGTATGACACCTTTGCCAATTTGATAATGTGCTTAGTAGCAAGGGCATCCATTCAATTATGTACAGAAGGTATTATGAAATACAATGGCTGAAAATATCATGAAGGAAATTACAAAAGGCAAGTCAGTTAGTCAGAGGAGATCAAAGACTTAGGGACATCATTTACATTCAGGTAGTGAATTTCAAGGAGCTAGCTAGTAACTAGGCAAAACTTTGAGTTATTATCCTGCACTAGCAATTACTGGTTTTTAAAGTGTCCCTTGTTTTTATGTCTACATGAAGGTGATTCACCAAAGAAAATTAATTCTATAATCCCCAGCTGTTAGAGTTGATTAAGTTCATTCCTGAAAGTTTTGCCATTACATTTGGTGAGAAGAAGTTGGGGAGAACTATAGATATGAAGAAAATAATACTTATCAGTTCTTCAAAAATCATGTTCTGACAGATAGACAAGTTTCAAAAGAAGAACTTCAAGCTATCAACAACAACGTGAAAAATATGTTCCAAAGCACTCATAATTAAAGCAACATTGGGATTTTTCATTTTCATCACTTTGGCAAAGATGACCAAAAATAAATAAACAAACAATTAAATAAATGAAACTGATGATTGTTGAAGGAGCTGTAAGAAAGCAAGAGCACTAATGACTGAATCTATTCACAGCTTTACTGCAGTGTTTTCTTAGCCTTGTTAGTAGATGCCATTATCTATGTTTTTTTTTTTTGAGGTAATAGAGATCATCCTCAATGAAGTCACTCTTCCCCTACTCACATAACATCAAAACCCCTCCACATCTTTATCTATCTTCTCGTCCTTTACTGGGGTGTCCAGGGAATAGATGGACTTTCTCCTTGATGAGATCAACTCTTTATCAGAGCCCTCTTTCCCATCCTCTTTTGTCTCTTCTAGGAGTTTGCCCTATTAATCATTTCCTCCCTCTTCTTCACTTTCTTTCAATATACTGACTTTTCATATACTGCCTGAAGATATATACAGGTTTATTCTAGCTTTAGAAATCTCTCATTTGACCCTGTCATTCATTCAAGGTCATGTTCTATATATCTTCTTTCTTTCACTGTCAGATTTCTCCAGAGAATCAAGCAAGCCGAATTTATCAAGCACCTATAATGTACCAGGCAATATGTTAGCTTCTGGAAATGCAGTTTTTTAAAATGACTACTTCCCTCAAGGAGTTTACATTCTAATGAGGGAGATAACATGTATTTAAATAAATATTTACAAGTTGCATATGAAGTAAATACAAGGAACCACTAGAGAGAAATACACTAGCAGTTGAAGGAGGGAAGGGGGTAACAAAAGTCTCCTGAAGACGATGATATTTGAACTCCACCTTGAAGGAAGCTAGGGATGAGATGAAAAAATATTCCAGAGAAAAGGGAGTGCAAAGGCAGAGATGGATGGAGAAATGTGTGTGTGTGTGTGTGTGTGTGTGTGTGTGTGTGTGTGTGTATGTGAGATAAATAACAAGTATAGCAGAATGCTTACCTCAATTGAAAACAGACAATACTATTTAAGTAGTTTGTAGCCTTCTCAGTTCCTTTTCAAACACTCAAGTTTTTTCGATCTTCTCTGCTCTCCTTTGGTTACTAACTAATTGCTTTTTCCAAATAAGTCCTCCTTATATGATGTAACTCATCATTATCATAGGATAAGAAACTGTAATTCACATTTCTGGTCAGAGGCAGGTCAAGACTATGTGTACCTGCCCCATAGTCTATGAAAAAATTCTAATTATCAGAGTTTGTCAATTATCATTGTCAGAACCATAATAGTAAAATGTAAATTAGCTGATAGAAAACAGGGCTCCAGCAATCTCTGCTATAGTAAGCTTTTTTTTTTTTCTCTCTGAGGGACTACATTCCCAAGGTTCTCTCAGAATGGTCTTTATTTCTGCTACCTTTCCAGAACCAAAATTGTCTAAATCCAAATGAGATAGCACCTTAAACTAATATGGGGTGAATATGATGACTTTCACCATGTTCTTTGGTCTTTCATTGAATATAACTTACCGAACTCCTCAAAATGTCACAACCAAACCCCAAAAGAACCTTTAAGATTCTGTCTAACTGTGGAACAATGATGTAGAGCTAACACATTCCATTTTCTGAATATTTCCTCTCATTATGCTGCTTGATGTTACATTAGTTTTTTAGCTTATGCTGATTTGTGTTTTATTTTCAATACACTAAAATCCCAAGCTTTTTAAAAATAAACTGTCATGTTATGCCTCTCTCATTTACATAAATACATGGTTATGTGTGCAGGTGATATATATGTGTGTGTATGTGTGCGTGTGTGTATGTGTAATAAATCTTAGAGATCAACTAGTTCAACCCTTTCATTTTAAATATCACTGTAAAGATGATCAAAAGTGACACTTACATAGAGCTTTAAGCTGTGCAGAGCTCTTTACATAATCGGTCAAACAAACATCAGCATACATTTATCGAGAGCCTACCAAAAGACAGGAACTGTGTTGGGCAATGGAGAATACAAAGACAAAACTGGAATAATCCACGTCCTTGAAGAGCTATACTTTTCTACAGCTAAGAGAAATGACATACGTATCTATATATAAAATTGTTACAATATAATTTAGGGGGAGACTCAATTCAGGGAATCAGATAAGTTTTCATACAGATAGTATCATTCTACAACATGTAAGGCATCATTTATTACAAGTATTATCTCATTTGATCCTTCTACAACTTGGTCAAGTAGGTGCTGTTATTATCTGTATTTTACTGTTCAGGAAGCTGAGGCCCAGGGAGGTTAATTGATTTGCTCAGGGGTACAGCTAGTTTAGTGTCTGAGTCAGATTTGAACTTGGACCTCCCTGACACAAGGCCCAGGATTCTATCTACTTTGCCACTTAGCTGTCTTAAAAAAGGATATGAAAATTGAGTGCTATTTATTTGGGGAAAGAAAAACTAATTTAACCATCACAGCATGAAGGGGATTTATGTTTTTAATATGGATGAAAATAAAGGTTTGAGCCAGGTTGTAAAGGGCTTTAAATGTGTATGTGTGTGCATACATATGTGTGTAGTGAGAGAGAGATTTTGAAAGGTAACAAGGTTGAGATTTATTGAGTAGGGCAATGACATGGTCAGACCTATACTTTTGGAAAATCACTTTGACAGTTGTGTGCAAGATGGATGCAAGATGGGAGCAAATTGAAAAGAGATCAGTTACCTAAATGAGTCTATTTCAACATTCCAGTAGAAGCTATGATGAACAAACTGAACTATGGTGGCTGTGGAACTTGAGAGAAAGGGATGAATTTGAAAAAAAAAAAAAAGATACTTGATAAGGTATCCGTGGATTAAAGAATATTGATGAGTTGAGGACGACCCCAAAGTTGAGAACCTGGGTAACTAGTAGGGTAATGATACTCTTTAAAGAAATAGAAATTTTCAAGAAGGTGTGCTAGGTTTAGCAGAATGATAATGTAATGATTTCTACTTTTAACATGTTGAATTTGAGATGTCTATGGGACATTCAGTTCAATATCCAATAGGCAACTGGTCAGTTGGTGATGTGGAAGGAGAGATCAGGAGATAGATTAGGGCTGGGGGATACGTGTGTGTGTGTGTGTGTGTTTGCTGCATTCCTACAAATATGTAATGTGTATACACACACATATATAGACATACATAGATAAACATATGTATTGTAGTTTGCATCTACATCATACTTGTGTACATGTTTATATATATACATATATAATATGTATTTACTCATATTTATATACATATAAGAAGTATGGCTAGAGGTAATAATTAAACCTATGTCAGCTGAGGAAATAAAGAGAAAACAAGAGTAAGAAGAAAATGGGGGCCAGGACAGAGTCTTGATGTATACCCGTAGTTAGGAGGCATGATGTGAATGATAATCTAGCAAAACAGACTTAGAAGGAGCTGACCTGACTGAGAAGTAGGAACAAAGACAAATAAAAAAAAAGTGGTATAAAAACCAAGAGCAGAGAGCATTCAGGAGGAGTTCATTGACTTGGTAAGTGAAGTTAAACGATATCAAGAAGAATTTAAGAATTTAAGTGGCTACTGTGTGCCTAGCACTGGGGATATAAACAAAATGTAATAACCATAAAAACAATACCACCACTTCTTCCAGCACCAACCAAAACATTTCCTGATGGGAAGGAAAAATATTATTTTTAAGTCAAAGTAAAACAAAGTTTATTAAAGATTCACCATATTGGGTTGACTCTTAAGAAGCCTCACCATTTCTGACAGTTGTATTGACAAGTGGTCCAGATAGAATCTAAGCTAGGTTGAATCGGAACTACATTGAATCTGAGTACCCTCATGGAGGCAAGATGGAATTTATATACAAAAAGACTGTGGGAGGGATCTGGGGGTGGTCTAGTAGTTTGTGATGATGTGGGAAGGGGTTTAGGGATGGTCTTGAGGAGTTTAAGGATGGTCGTGATGGAAATGGGGTCACTAGAGGTCAGAACCAAAAGAGTGGGATTTTGATGTGGGAAACTTTTGGAGACAATTGGGAAGTAATAGACAATGGAGGGCTGGGGTGGGACGTAGGCAGGACAATCCAGAGGCAACAGGCAATCTGGAGGGCCAGGCTAGGTTAAGAGTATGAAAAGCCAGATTAAGTGGGAACATTCAAGGAGAGTTCAGGGGAGTTTCCATTACTACACCCCATCATTCCCCCCCTCAAACAAATGGGACCCTAATTTTTTGGGGGTTAAGGGACAAAATCTTGTCTTCTGAAATTGCTTCCTACTGGCAAAGGGTGTAGAGTGTAGCCTGAAGGGTCATGTGGAAGTTGATAGCTTGCATTCTGGAAAAGACAAACCTGGAAAGGAAGTTAAACAAATAGGCACAAAAGGAATATAGAGAGAAGACAATTTCCCTGGAGCAAATTAAATATGATTATGGCAAGGCCAAAACCTAAAAGGGCATGTTTGATATGGAGTTGTTTGCTTTCTGACATACCCTTTCTTTCCAAATTGCTGCATGGGCATGTAGAACATGGAAAGCATATTTTGCATCAATAAAAACATCAACTGGCATGAGGTCAAGTCCTAAGGAATGGGTTAGGACTCCCAAAGCCCATCTTCTCCTTTCATCAACATGCAGAGTGAGGGTAGAGCTAATTTTGGAGTGGGAGTCAATTTAGTTTTCAAAGTGACAAAAGCTTTAGCCTGGTTGGGGTCCCACTCTAGAGGAAGTGAATCAGGGCCTTGAGGAGAAATTAACTATTGCAGTCCCTCCCAGGACTTGGCTTAATTGGATATTCACTGAGATAGGAGAACACTTTGGTATCTCAGAGATTAACAACATCTGGGGTGGCTTGAGTAGCTTACCCAGGAATTCCCTGGTCCCAAACAAGAGTCTCCCACTCTTCCAGGGGAATATGGGGAGGTCTGGTAAACTCAGGGAAAGGGGAGATTGGAGGCTTAGCTAGAGAATATTGGCTCCCCAATTTCACCATCAAGTCCCTTCCCAACAAGTGGACAACAGTTTTAATAGAGGAGACATCTATGTACACAAAACAGGGTAAATTGGAGAGCATCTAAGAGGGAAGCTCCTAAGAGTAAAAAGGACTAGGAAAGGCTTCTTACACATGAGACTTTAGCTAAGACTTGAAGGAAATCAGGGAAGCCAGGAGGTAGAAATGAGGAGGGAGAGAGTTTCACTCGATAACACTATAAAAGGTTGCTAAAAAGTCAAGGATGAAGACAGAAAAAGCCATCAGATCTGACAATTAAAAGGTCACTAGAAACTTAAAAGCCAGCAGTTCCAGTTGAATTTTGAGGAAAGAAAGTAGACTGCAAAGGATTTAAAAGTGACTGATAGGTAAGGAAGTAAAGGCAAAAAAGAGTATGGAGGTTCCCATTTATCTGATTTTTTTTTCTTTTCTATTAAAGGGGCCATACCCCTGACTACTTTTTAAAGAGGCCTATTCACTGAATGGGCATTATCTCACTTTAAGTGAGTACCTGAAAAGACCTTAGCCTAAAAGACCAAGGTCTCCCATTGCATCCTGCGGCATTTTCAGTCATCCTGATGCATATCTGATCCCTGGATCATTCAGATGGCTCGGGAGGAGAAAGTGAGGTTGGTGACTTGCACAGCTCTCCCTCAAAGTCAAGTGGAAGTCATGTCATCATTTCTCTGATGTCATGGTCCTCTTCAAAAATGAAGGAAGAACATGAGGAGGCTTCCCTCCCCCATCCCCCATTCCTGCCCCTAGGAGTTTGACAGAGGTATGATGAAGATACAAGGAATAGTAAGATCAAGTTAGTAAAATTAGTATTTATTAATTGGCAAAACCTGGGCATATTTGTAATCAGCAAAATAGGAACCAGTAGGTAGGAAGATATTGTAGAACACAAAATGAAGGTGAAGATTGTGGGAATAACATGCTTCAGAAGAGGGAAACAGATGGAAACAAATATATGTGTATAAAGGTTAACTTTGTAAGAGACTGGATTAAAGGAGAAAAGAATAAAAGTGATATAAAGGGGTAAGGAGATGAAGAAAAAGATGAATAGGAAATACAGAGTAAAAGACATTTTTCTTCTCAGAAAAATACGAATCAAGGTCATCTGTTGAGGATGGGAGAGAGGGGGTGGTGTGTGAGACTTGAAGAGAAATGGATACACAAAGTAAACCTAAGTAGGTATTATTATCACAATGAATATCTACATGCCAAGAATGATTATATGACTTGCCTCCCATAGCTCGTAGTTAGTAAAAAAGGGGTTTGACTCTAGGACTTTTGAATATGAATTTTACATGATTTAAATTATCTCTAAGATATAATTCTTTATATGCCATCACTTAGTAGAATGCCAGAAGAATGGGAAGTAACTAGCCTATACATCAATCAAGCATAGAAACTTGATGTCTCTAGCGTTGTATTTTAATTAGATAAACAAGTTCACCTTGCGCATTAAGGAGTGAAAATTCAGAAGTTTTACTCTCCCCTTTCTTATTCAAATTATCCCCTTACAGTCATGTCAATTCTCTTCTTTCCATGGTTTTATGGAGATGTATGTGCAAAATAGATGCATATATTAAATGTAGATATGTTTAGAAGCTCTATGGTAATTTGTAAAATAGCATGAATTACAGCTAGTGGGGAGGGTAATGAGTTGTATGCCATGGTGGAAAGAGAACTAATTTTGATGACATTGCAGAACAAGCCAAGTATATAGAAAATATGCTGAACACGTGTTCCCTGTAGACATTGGGTTAGTCAACAAAAAGGCTGTCATCTTAAATTCTAGAGCATGGGAGAAAACTAGAAAAATCATCCTTGTGAGACTTAGTATTGGAAGGTAGATTTGTTTGTTCAAATTATTATATGTAATGAACTGTATCTTCTCATCCAAAAGTAAATGACACTTTTCCTCAGTCATTGCATCCTTCTTATTGTTACCCAGATTCTCAAAGAAGCTACTTCTAAATATCTAAGAGGGAAGGGAACGGGAGAGGGAAGAAGGATTGTAAGCAGCATTTAGAAACTGGCACAATAGCTTCAACTCAGCAAGGTAAAGTGGGGAGTACCTGAGATGTCATCAATTTCATGGCATTCATTTCTGTAAATAAAGTTCTTTGAAAATTGGAAGAAATTTGAATATTTTAAATAAGTACTTGAATTTAAACTTCTTAAGCAAAGACAAGGCTCTGTGACAATAAAATCAAATAATAAAATCTTGAACTAGTCAATGTATTCAACTAATTTGGGTTTCTGATCTCCACACTTTTTATACTGCATCACACTATGCCACTTGAGATAACTCAGACATGACAAAGATGTTTATCTTATGACACAAGGAGATGTCAAGGTCCAAGAAATAACACATTTTCTTTAATTTCCAAAAATATGATTCTTGGCCGCTCTTAAAACTTAGTTATGCTGTGTTATGAAGTAAATAAAACATGAAGATATTTTAAAGCAAATTCCATCTCCAGGTATTTACCATTTAAATTACAATGGTCCACAAGCCAAATTAGAAATGCACATCTGATCAAGAGGTTAATGAAAAGAAATGATGGGAAATAGATTGTAAAACAGATCAGGAGAACTCTTCCACATGATTTTAAAACTATTGAAACAGGCGGCTGAAATAATAGTAAACAGGCTAAAGGAACTTGATTGTGGTACTGCCAATCCAACTCAATCATTTTGATTAATTTTAGTTGATAGGAATAGCAGGGTTTCTTAAATCATCACTAATGAACTTTTCTTTTCAATTTGCTAACTGTATTTCAACAGTTTCCTTTGTAATATTATGCATTTTATTTTATGTTTATAAAATATTATTTTGAGAAAGAGTTCAGAAGTTTCACCAGATTGCCAAAGGAGTCTGTCACACACACACACACACACACACACACACACACACACACACACACACAGAGCTCTCCCACCCCCCCCCACACACACACCGTTAAGAACCCCTGATAGAGAATCAATATAGTAGAATGGAAAGACGACTAGTATTGGAATCAGAAAAAAAAAATTTAGGTTCATATACCTAAATCTGACCTTCATCAGCTGTGGAGATGATTCAAAAGTCATTTAAACCCTATGTATCTCAGACATCTCCCAAGGGTATATCTATTATGTCATACACAGGTTTTATGATGTGTGTTTATTCATAGATAAAGCATTTAATGTCTTTGACCTCCATTTTTCTCAATGTAAAATAATTCAATAATACTTGTACTTCTTACCATAGAATTATTATCAAGCCCTAATGAGCCTATGAGATTTCTGTCAGTTGTCTGTCTCTCTGTCTCTGTCTCTGTCCACATAGGTAGATATCTATCTTTATATCTATCTATTCATCCATCCGTATATCTATACATACATATATACACGTATGTATATATGTGTGTTTATATGTGTGTATATATATTCACACACATAAATATATGTATATATAAAACACATGTGTATGTATGTGGTACTTTTCAAACTCTAACATGCCATATAAATGGAAGTTATTAATATTATTATAGTTCAGGTAATTTTTCCACTATTTCTTGAAGGCTGAATGATATAGGGAAATGTATTTGATGGATTGAAAAAACACACATCTAAGGCTTAATGACGAATGTGACTGTGGACAAATCATTTGTCCTGTATTTTATTTTCTCAGATAATATGGGAAGCTGGTTACTGAACAAGTGTTTATTAAGTGTTTGCTATATACCAGGAATTATGTTAAGTATTGAGAATCTCAACAGAGGAATAAAATCCTTGACCTTACAGAACTTAGATTCTTATGGGTAAGACTACTAGCAAAAAAGTATTTGCACATAAAATTAATATTGTAAATTGAAGATAAGCTCAGAGAGAAGGCACAATCAGAGTTGTAGGAAAGCACATTGTAAATCTTAAAGATCTCTATTAATTTAAATATTATTTCTCTCTATATATGTATATAAACATATACACACACAAACAATTGTTTCTTCTAAATATCTATCTTTACTTTCTACACTTTTTTGTTTTCCTTACTTTACATACGTAATATAGATGCAGATATGGATATCGATTCTGTTTCATATATATTTATACATATACACACACACCTATACTCCCACATATATGCATACATGTGTGTACCCACATATATGTATACATGCATATACACATGTATATACACATGCATACATGCATGTGTATACACACATTAGATTGCAAGAAGCAATTTGGCACAAGATCTAGAAGGCTTGCTCCTGATTAAGAAAGACATAGACATACCTCCTGAATCAAACCAATACTGACTTTGTGATCCTATGCAAGTTATTTAATTTCTCTGTGATTAAGGCAAGACAATACAGTTCAGAATTATTGCTGATTGCTCTGGTAAGATGAATATCCTCATAAGACATTTCTTATTCTAATAACATCACATCAGCTCCAAGAGCAACTCTTTCTTTCTTTCTTTCTTCCTTTCTTTCTTCCTTCCTTCCTTCCTTCCTTCCTTCCTTCCTTCCTTCCTTCCTTCCTTCCTTCCTTCCTTCCTTCCTTCCTTTCTTTCTTTCTTTCTTTCTTTCTTTCTTTCTTTCTTTCTTTCTTTCTTTCTTTCTTTCTTTCTTTCTTTCTTTCTTTCTTTCTTTCTTCTTTTCTTTTGCTTCTTTTCTTTTTCTTTCTTTCTTCTCTCTTCTTTTCTTTTTCTTTCTTTCTTTTCTCTTTCTTTCTTTCTTTCTCTTCTTTTTTTCTTTTCTTTCCTTCCTTCCTTTTTTTATCTCTATACAAATATGCAATTATTTTTTTATAAAACCACACTCCTTCTCACCACTTGTCTGTCAAGATATGTCCCAATTAATGCAGATAATGGATACTGTGGTCACATATGTTTGAATTCTCACTATTCAAAATTGCCATTCTGTAAAATGTGGTAATGAGTTACAGCCTAATAGGAATATACAGTGTGAATTCAAAATAATGTGACCACTCTACAGAATTCATTATTTGTAATAATTGAGACCTGGCAGCATTTATATTGACTTCCTTACAAAAAACAAAAAAAAAAACCATTTCTTCGAAGTCCTCTATGGTTTTTCAAATCTTAGCTATCTGTGAAGGCCCTATTTAATTCTCACTCCATTTTAATCATGTTTCCAGCCCACTCTGGCCCGCATTCTAACTCTCTTTATGATACTATTACAATTATTTCCACAATTACAAAGTTCAAAATGGTAGAGTAAAAGAGGGACTCACCTGGGTACTCCAAAATTTCCCTCCAAACAACTTTAAAACTAATTCCTCAAAATGAATTTTGTAGCAATAGAACCATAAAGAAATGGGATAAAACAATTTTCCAAGACAACTAAGGTTTATAGGGAAGGTCTGTCTCACTGAGGAGACAGTGTAGCACACATAGACTCATGGCAAGCCAGTACAGGCCTTGAAGGAAAGTGAATCAGGAGCAGCACTTTCTGGAGCTCTCAGCACGGACAGTAAAGGGGTGAAACAACTGGTCAGAAGGAGATTACAGGAGACACTTGGCTGACACTGAGTGCAGGACTCTGTTGCATTGCCCATACAGGGATCTAGGTTGCAGACCCTGGTTGCAGGTCCAGGGCAAGGAGGAGCATTATCACACTAAAGTTCACAGCTACAGGGGAGCAGGGACACTGATGGCAGTTTCATGGTGGGAAAGAATGCTTGTAGTTGCTCAGGGCAGGAAAGCAGTGAACACACCTCTCCTTAGATCCTACCACCTAGGAAGAACTAAAAATTTAGAGGTCCCCAGAATTAACGCTGAAAAAGTAGCGCAAAATACCTGAAGCTTGAGACAGTTCTCCCTACATCCCAGGAGCAGAACCCAATTTTAATATGAAGTTAAAAGTCAAGAAATAGCCTATAAAATTGAGCAAATAACAATAACAAAAATAATAACAATAACCTGATCGTAGAAAGCTACATGGTGAGAGAGATCAACATAGCAACTCAGAAGAGGACAACAAGGGGTTAAGTCGGAGAAACTTAGAGAAGCTTAAAAAAATATTTTAAAAATCAAATAGACATAGAGGAAAAATTGGAAAAAGAAATGAGAGTGATGCAAGAAAATCATTAAACAAAGGAGTCAACCGATGGTTAAAGGAAGCACAAAAAATGGAAAAAAGATGTACAGAAATTCACTCAAGAAAACTATTCTTTCAAAAGTAGAACTGGCCAAATGGAAAAGGAGGTGCAAAAGCTCACTGAAGAAAATAATCCTTTAAAAATTAGAATTGGAGGCAGCTAAGGGGTGCAGTGGACAGAGAACTAACTCTGGCACCAGGATGCTCTGAATTCAAATCTGGACTCAGACACTCACTACTTATGTGACCCCAGGCAGATCACTTAACTCCTATTACCCCACCCCAAAAAGAAACAAACAAAAATATAGAATTCAGGAAAAGAAAGCTAATGATTCCATGAGACATCAAGAAATTAAAAACAAATCAAAAGAATGAATGGAAGAAAATGTGAACTATCTTATAGGAATTATAAAGTTTTTACTTAATTATTTTCTGTTTCATGGGTGCTTGAGGTCTCCAAGAAGAGTTGTTAAATTCTTAGAGATTGGGTTCCATGACTTAACTTCTTTTATACATTCCACAATTCCTATTAGACCCTCTAGTAAGGTGCGAGGCAGAGTAACTTCTCAGTACTTGTTGACTAATTTATAGATATTAAATCATCCCAAGGATGTAAATGAATATTTAATGAATGGACTGATAACCTTCTCCATACACTTCAGTTCAACGTGATAGTGCATCACCTGAGGATTAAATATAACTGAATTTGAAACTTACATAATACTTTTCTTCCTTCAGTCCAGAAGTTTATATTTTATAAGATATTTTTAAATCTATATCTTAACTCCTTTTTTGTTTCTGAACTTATTTAGCTAACTTCTGGAAGAACCAAAAATCTACCATTAAATCTACCAAACTTCTACTGCTATCCTACCTTGCATAAAATAATGAGCATGAAAAAAAAAAAAAAAGAAAAGCTTTCCTAAAAATACAGAAGCCTTTTAATCTTCTTTCCTCTTCCCCAAATACTATTAAATAACTAATGGAAAATAAAATGAAGGGGGAAAAATCAACTTTTTCAATTCATGGAGAATGTTGACCTTCTATTAGGACCTACCATCTTGATCGACCTTTACAGGGATAGTTTCATAGCCTCATCATCCTGAAATTTTCCTTCAATGAAAATGTTCATACAACCAGTTGAAAAGTAAAGTGAAGTTGCCATCTGATGGAAAAAGTTAGGAAGACAAGATCTGTGATTATCAATTGTATCCAGATGAGTTCAACTACTTGCCAGAGAAAGCTTTGTGTTCGTGTGTGTGTGTGTGTGTTGTGTTGTGTTGTTTTGATTTTCTTTTTAGAGTAAAACAGTGACAGTTGAACTCTGGTTTTATGTGGCTGTTAACACATGGTAAAATAACATGGCTCACCCTGTCTCCTTTATGAAATTGAGCATGGTTTACCACAGCAGAGCTAGCTTTAGTAAGTTAGACCAAGTAACTCAACTATGTTCTTAGCACATACCAACCTATCATTAGAACAAAGTAGATCTGGAATGTTATTTATGCAAGGATGTTCCTCCAAATTTAAGTAGAACATATCTTTTGAGTTGTATTTGAAGGAAACCAGGCTGTGCCAGCAGAAATACAACTATATAGAACAATCACCCCATCTGTTACTTGGAAATGTTCAGGCATCTGAAAATGAATTTTCAACAGAAAAGCAAGTGCCCCATTTTAGTGTTTGCTTTACTGAAAGACAGAAAATCTCCATGTTTTGCTATTTAGGCATTTGTTTGGGGCATTTTTTTACTTTCACAGACCCTAGGGAAAGGAAGTAGAACACAGTGGGGGATAATCCTTCCCTACCCCTCTTCCCCTTCCCCATTTCCAACCCTCACACATTTGTAAGGGAAACAAGGTAATAAGTATTGTCACTTTCTTTTATACAAATTCTATTTTTTCATATCTTTCCCAAGAAGTCCAGAGAAGTTGCATGGTATATGTAATATTTGAAACTGAACTTAGAGACACAGGATTATTTTGATTGGAAAGTGTCTCTAGAACACCATCTTTTCTAAACCCTTCATTTTATAGATGAAGAACTGACACTGATAAATGTATAGTTACTTGTCATTCAGTCATTTCTCAGTCATGCCTGACTCTTTGTGACCCCATTTGAGGCTTTCTTGGCAAAGATGTAAGAGTAGTTGGTCATTTCCTCCTCCAGCTTATTTACAGAAGACAAAACTGAGGCAAATGGAATGAATGACCTGCCCAGGATCACACAGTTAGTAATCTGAGGCCAGATTTGAAGTCTTGAAAGTGAATCTTCCTGAATGCCGGTCCAGTACCATATCCACTGTGTCATTTAGCAGCCCTGATTGTAACTTGCTCAGGATTAAAATACTGATTCATATATTTGCTCATTGTCTAAGAGTTAAAGTCTTAATTGCTTCATCCTTAAAATGAGGAGCTAGAATTCAATCTCTAAAGTTCCCCCCAGATCTAAATTTATGATTGTATGACATACCAATCATGGTTTCTCTATAAGGGTTGCAACTATTTCCATTGCAGTTGTGACGAGTTTTGGAAGACTAATTTCAAGGAGGGTATTTGTTTTCTCCTATTTGTAGAGTAATCTTTAGTCCGAAAAATGAGCTTCAACATAATGAAGGAGGAACACTTTATTGTAATGTTTATTGCAAAATTTGTTTGATCAGCAAGTAGTTCTTAATTTTTCAGTGTTACTACTGAATGTAAAATTAGAGATTCCCATATGTGAATAAAATTCATTTAGATTTATCCTCATGTATGCAGCGTATCAACAGAAATAAACAATATCTCCTGGGTGATTTTCTGTTTTGCACAGTTGTGGTAATGATCCCAATATTTCACCTGATATGAAGGCTCATCTTTTTAAGTTAATTTAAAAGATTTATTGAGATATTTTATTTTTGTATCACCTGGATTCTGGATTTCCTCCTGTACCCTTCTCCTAAAGATATAATTTATAATGAAGAATTTTTAAAAGAAAAATAAGAAGAGAAAAAATATCTCCAAAATGAATGCATATATAAAAAATAATCTGAAATTATTTTGAATATCCTACAATGGCAAAGAGACTGAAGGACATTCTGCTAACCTCTCTTTCAAATTAATATTATTTCATTATAAGTTCACAATATTTAGTTTTGATTATTTTGCTGTCATTCTTTTCATTTTCATTGTTGTAGTTATTTCTGTATTGCTTTGCTGATTCTACTTCAGTTTTCTTCAATTCATATAAAGTTTTTCAGGTGTATGTATACATACATACATACATATATGTATGTGTACATACATACATATATATATACCAATATTCTTTCAAAAATGATATATATCTGTGTGTCATGAAATGCCAAAGTCTCTAAAAAGTTTGAATTGAAAATCTTTCTAAGGTCAATTTAGGTTCATAGTGGGCTAGAGAGAAGCTTGCAAGTTACTGAGGAATAATGTAAGGGAAATATAAAATATGCATGCTTATGTACCTCAAGATTTAAGCTTCGTTCATTTGTATAAGAATCTCTTCATAATTGGAGAGAAAATGATTAACCTGAATTGCATGCCTGTATTAGGAACAGAATTGTCCAGAGAACTTGGGAGAAAAGAGAGTTTTTTTCTTTCTTACACTGAGGATAATATCTCCCAAAAAGAAACAAAATTAAAGAAACCAAAAAACAAAAACATGGGGTAGTTAGACAGTTCAGTGAATAAAACACTGGCCCTGGGGTTAGGAGGACTGGAGTTCAAATCCAGACAGTTACAAACTTTGTGAACCTGTGTATCAGCAAAGACCTTGGCATGCACAGGAGAGCCTGTATAGGTTCTTACATCTGCTTTTCTAAAAGGAAAGCAACATTTGAGGGGTCAACAATCTACTTTAATCAAACACATATATCATTCACTTAGTTCAGGGAAAATAGTCAGCACCCTATTTTCTCTTCAGAGAAAATACAAACAAAAATTACAAGCAGAAATTACAGACAGAAAGACCAACAGACAGGGTTTTCAATTGTCTGACCATAGACAATACATACATCATTATCTGAGAGAGAGAAGCACCAACATCTGTGTTTTCAAAGCCAAGGGGCTTCTTAAAATGCCTGCCCAGAGTCTCCTCTGGCACATGAAACTTCTTTCAAAAAATAAACCCCTAAAACAAAACCTAACCTCAGAGTGTGCTTAAATATGCACGCATATATGTATGTATATGTATATCTACACATATATACATATATAAACATATATATACGTGTGTGTGTGTATACTCTTTTCAGGTCTGGAGGGCATGGCCCTCATAATCCTGTGTCTCATTATAAATTAGCAAAAGGTGTCTGATGCCTGTTAATGGGTAGGGAAGATCTTTAACTCTTTCCCCTAATCCTACCATTAACATTATGCCCTGGCCAAGTCACTTAACCCCAATTACCTCCAAACCACCCTTCCCCCAAAAATATGGTTCTAAACAATCTTCAGAGAAAACCTAGTGAGAAGGGAAAGGAGGTACAGAGAGACAGAGAGAGACAGAGACAGAGAGACAGAGACAGAGGGACAGAGGGACAGGCAGAGAGAGAGAGAGAGAAAAACAGAGAAGACTTTAAAACTGGCAGTTATACATAGGAGACGATATCTTAAGATGTCCTTGATTTTCATGTTGCCTCCATAGAGAATGAGAGAATTTTCTCTTGGGTTAGATTAGAGCCCCTTTCTTGAGTGAGATGAGATATCTCACTCCTAATGGGACAACTTCACTCTGCATGTTGTCTCATATATTCTAATCTACTTTCTTCTTTCTGTTCACTATCTGTTTGAATATATTGGTTTAGAAAGGAGAAAATTCTTCAGAAATAAGCTGAAAATACTTGTATTTATCAGGATTGAGACCAACCTTTGTTGCTTAAATTTAAGAACCAGCTTAAATTTAAGAACAAAATCATTTGACCTAGACTAACAACATGTTTTTGTTTTGTTTTGGAAAGGGGCATTTAGATGCAATTCCAATCTGATTCATAATTAAAAGAGTCATTTATAATTGAAATAGGAGAGCAGAGTTGCTAACCTAGTGACCCCTTATTGTGCTTCTCTCCAGGCAGGGAATCAAAGTCTCCCTGGTAGACGAATGAGAGACATTTGACGCCTCCCAAAGAGTCACATTTGGACAACCCTTGTGGATATACATATAACCTACATGGACACATGTACATATCTTACAAAAGGAAAGGAGGGATGGGTTAATGATGCAAAAATAACAGATAAAAGATGAAAAATCTGGGTATTCCATTGATGAGTATCCAATGTCAAGAAAACATAAGGGTGGTATTCAGCAGATTACCGTCATTACAGGGACAAAAGGATGGACACACAGGGGTAGATTATGACCTGGATCAATGGAAAACCATCCAAATCAGTGGATGACAGATTCATCCAAGTATTGTATTATGTTTTCTTGTTGAAATTTCATCCTTGTCATTCATTCCTTTCAAATGTAGAGCTAACCTTATAGCACATTTCTTTTCTATTGTCTATGATTTATAAGTAAAATCTACTGAACACCTTCAAAGAAAATCTTTCAGTTTCTTCAATTATTAATTTTTATACATATGTATGATGACAATCAAGGGAGTAAAATATAAGTTAGATACATAAAAGCCTAAATCTTGCTTTTACTGAATTATAAGGAAATCTATAATCACTGGAGAAATAGTATTTTATCCAGTAATGTTAATTCCTTTGTTCAACAAACTTTTTCTAGCTTAAGTAATATTCATCAAGATTTTAATATTATTTTATTCCATTCTCCACTTTTTTGTTGGTGGCTTTATAAAAAAAATAGAATGGTCCTAGGAGAAAAAAGGGAATTTTAAGCAACCAGATGTTCTTGCAAATGGAAACATTAAGCTTAAATAACAATTTGACAATAACAATGCAGGTTTCTACACTCTGATTTTGCGGAATATAGAATATCCAGCATTCATAACTCTTCGGCATGCTGATGGGTCCCAAATCAAATCATCAAACTATATTTACTTGTATTGCACAAAGTATCACCCTTATTTCACTATCCACCTACTCTGAGAATTTGTGATAAATCTCAAAATTGAGTAATCATATAAAATTGTCATTATGCATGTTTTTGCCTATCTCCTCCCTCCACCTAAATTCCCAGTAATTACAGAACCTTGTAGC
Source organism: Notamacropus eugenii (assembly GCF_028372415.1). Taxonomy (NCBI): domain Eukaryota; kingdom Metazoa; phylum Chordata; class Mammalia; order Diprotodontia; family Macropodidae; genus Notamacropus; species Notamacropus eugenii. The sequence continues at coordinate 70,468,867 of NC_092878.1, read as the reverse complement.
TAGAATGAACCTTTGAAATAAATTATTTTAACATCTTTTTACTTACATGGAAACAGAAGTCCACAACATACCAGGATCACTTAGTTAGTTCAAGGCAAAGGAGCACTAGAACCAGGAGTTCCTGGTGTCCAATTCATCTTGTTTTCAATATTTTGTGTTGCTTTTCAAAGGTACATTTTTGGCCAACAAATTTCCCCTCATTTATTTCATTCCCTCTTGTTATTCATTGGAATCATATAGATATACTCACAATTTGCATTTTTTAGTAGAAGGATTGATCTACCAAATAAATATTTATGGAATATCTACTATCTTTCATTAATATCAATGTGGATGAATGTGGAAAGAGGAAATAAGCAGAGAAAACAAATGAAAAGGTACAAATAAAAGAAGATAAAGAAAAAAATCAGATTATAGAAAGAAAACTAAGGGTATGCCTAGAATAGGAAGGTAGAATACAAGAGAATCTGTTGTTAGGGAAAAAGAAAGGCTTAGAAATTTTGGCTTATATTGCATAATTTATCATAAATAAACATGGGAATGACCAAATCAGTAAGAGTTTTGCATAGTAGAAATGAGTGGTCAAGAAACAACTTTGTTTGCCAGTTTCTTTATTGAAAAACAGTCATACATACCTCCAAACACTGGTGTGAGGCTCAAGTGAGATAATTTATGTGACCACGTATGTTAAAGCTTTATATGAATATAAGAAAGCAGTAGTAATAGTACTAGTAGATTACCATAATTGTATATTTATTGATTTTATGGTGACAGGGGAACCTCTGAGGCTAAAACACCCTAATTATTTGTTACTTTTCTAAAGAAACCAGGCTGGATCATCCCCAAAGTAGGCTAGAATCTTCACCAATCCCATTTGATATAGTAAATGTATAAATTAATGAACAATTGCTAAGTGCTTATATCCAAAGCACTGTGTTAAACACTAAGGATACAAACAGAAAAATGAGTCAGTGCATGCTTTCATGGCGGCTCACAATCTAATAAGAGGAGATAATATAGATAGAAAATTCAGTCATAAGGTCAATGAAAACGTCCCATGACCCCTGTTTAGTAATACATTTTCTTTCATGTTGTTTCCATTGGGGGAAAAACACACATGCATCTGTTTCTGATGCTGAACAAAAATACCAAATACCAAATAATCCCAAAGCTTTAGGTAATGTAAACTCTGTTCTTGGACTTCAATTACTGTGCTGTTGAGCATATGAGGGCAACAGCATCTGCTCCATTGAAATATGGCTAAATAGGTCTGGATGGAAGTTGTGTTAGTGGTCTGGGGCGGGTTGGGGGTAATGAGACTATTTACAGCGTTCTGGGAGTGTTGAGTTTCCATTGGAGTCTAAGGAGAAGTTCAGAAATACAATTATTTCTAGGGGGATTGTGACTCTGGCACTATAAGCATTGGCAGGCACTTTCCTAAACACAAAGACTGTGCTCTAGGCAAAGCAGCTGGAAGTGACCTAATTTTAAAAAAAAATGTAGGTCAAACCAGGTCTTTATAGGTTGGTTAAGCCAAAGTCCTCAATTATTTAGCTATCCAAAATACATTCTAATTGCCTCCATTATGAGTTTCTGAAATAACTAATGTTACCGATTTCTGCCGAATCCTTTCATTACCCTTTCTACCATCCTACACATGTGAGATTGTCTTGTTTTAGAATTATGGGATAATGAAAGTGCTAAATGCATGCATATGGAACATAGGAATAATGATGTATTTTTTTTCAGTACAATAGCAATAGGCGAACTTTTGTCTTATAAACTATCTTCTAAAGTTGCATTGAAGCCCTCACCAAAGTCCACACCTGTTACTCTTTAACTCTCCTTGAAATATACCAATCATTAACACTTTTTAATAACTAGGGGTACCATGTCATTGCATTCAAGTGCTGCAGAAAAACTATCTCCTCATAGTTGTGCTATTGCAATAGTCTGCTGCTGGTCTCTCTGGCTCAAGTCTCTCCCTGCTCCAGTTCATCCTCCATTTAGCTACCAATGCAATTTTCCTAAAGTACCCATATCACTCCTCACCCCTACTGAATAAATTATGTGGCTTTTTATCACCTATAGGGTCAAATACAAAATCATCTGTTTGACTTCAAGGCTCTTCTTTACGGGCCTGCCACATACACCCTATCTTTCCAACCTTTTCACATTTTTAGATCCCTTCATAGTCTTTTATTCAGGGAACATGGCCATTTTACTCTTCCATAAATATCACAATCTTTCTCTTGATACCAGCAGTTTTCTCTGGTTGCCTCTTAGCTTCCCTGACTTCCTTCAGATACCTGAGAAACTCAGTTTCTTTCATCTCTCTCTAATTCTAGTGTTTTCTCTTTCTTGGTTATTTCTTATTTTTGTTTTATATGTAGCTATTTTATACATATTTATTTGCATATTGTCTCCTCCATTAATGTGGGAGCTCCTCTAGTTCAGGGATTGTCTTATGTCTTTCTTTGTATCCAAGGCAGGGCACTTAACACAGTGTCTGGAAAATAGTAAGTGTTTAATAAAAGTTTAATGACTTTGATTGATTATATCCATGATTTAAAGCAATTTTTAAATGACTTTAAATTAAGAATTTCTTTGAATCATAGTGAGAACAGTTTTATAGTTTGTCAAAGGAATCATGCATGTAAATCTGCAATATTATTTTGGGTTATTCCTTTGTTATTGGTAACCAAGTTAAGCAGAGCAGCTTTTGTTCACCTACTTCATATATGTCAGAGTCAGGATTTGAACCCATCTGTTGTGAGCGCCCTCTTCTCTCTTCTTCCTCATCTTATATTGCTAAGATACTTTCTGCCACTATCTTCTCCTTCATACCTGTCTTGCCTGAAGTAACTTTACTCTTTATGAAAGCAAATTCCACTACTGCATAAGTGATCCCCTTCTAATACTATCTCCTCCAACAGATTACCACTTCTGTTATTCCTACTTAGCCATTTATCTTAAATCTCTCCCAATCTGATGTCTCCTTCACCTACAAACATTCCCATGTGTCCTCCAATCTAAAACAAATGAACAAAACCCTTTATTTGGTCCTAACCATTGTCCTATTTCTCTCCTCATTAGGGCTATGGAAAGGTCATTTACAATAAGTGCTTTCACTTTCTTTCCTCTCTTTCTCTCTTCCTAAAACCTTACAGTTTGGCTCCTGACCATATTGCTGCACTGAAATTGCATTCTCTAAAGTAATCAGGGATCTCTTAATTGCCAAATCCAATGACTTTTGCTCAGTGCTTATTCTTTCTGATCTCCCTGCAGCTTTTGAAACTCTTCTCTTTGATACTCACTTCTCTCTATATTTTCAAGATTCAACTCCCGTAGCTCTCCTCCTACTTATCAGATCACTCCTCGTTCTCAGTTATGTTTACAAGAGCCTTATCCAGAGTATGTCCTCTAACTCTAGATTTCCCACAAGGTTGCCTCCTGGCTCTCTTCTCTTCTCCCACTATAATGCTTCATAGTCATTTTTCTAAAGTGCATACTGAGCATGTCACACCCCACCCCTCTTCACTCAATAAACTCTACTAGCTCCCTACCAAAAACAAGCAACAACCAACACCTTCATAACCTAGTCCCCTCTGACCCTTCCAGTTTTCTTACACCTTACTTCCTATTCTCTTCAATTCAGCAACAGTTGTCTCCATTTATTCCAATAATAAGATGGTTCATCTCTCAGCGTTGGACATTTTCTCTGCCTATCTCTCATGTCTAGAATGTTTCCCCTTTCATCCCTACCTATTGGTGTCCCTGGCTTCCTTTAAGTCTGAACTAATATCTCATCTTCTATAGGAAACCTTTCTCATCCTCTCTTAGTTCTAGCACCTTTCATCTTTTCATTTCCTGTTTATACTGTATATAGCTTATTTGCACACATTTATTTACTTGTTGTCTTTCTCATTGTCTTTTGCCTCATTTTGTATCTCTGGTGCTTACCATAATGTCTCACTTAATTTAGAAGGGCCAGGGTCATCCCACTGCATCTCAGGCCATGATTAGCCATCTCGATTTTTGTCTTGCCACTGTGCATTGCCACTGTGTACTGTCAATGGCTCTGAAGGAGAGAGTGAAACTGATGACTTTGCCCAGCTCTGCCTCATTTAAATCCAATTCAGCAAATCAAGACATCAGAATCTTGTGAGGTCATTGACACTCTTCATGAATGAAGGATGATCAGTAGCAACAAAAATGCCTAGCATGTAGGCAATGCTTAATAAATATATATTTGCTGACTGACTGACAGATAATTCTGGCTTCAAGTTCTGCACATTTTCCATTACCCCACACAGCTCACTTGGAGCATATGATTTCCTCAGAGGTGTAGGAAAGCCAATGAAATGATAATTATTTTTGTTGTTCATGAGGCTGTTGTTGTGGACGTTGTTGAAAGCACCATTGACCTAAAAGCTGAGAGAGCAATATGGAATTTGCCAGATGTCTCATGCCCCAAATTATGCACTTGAACAACAGTGTGCCAAACCCAGCTAAAGTATTATTGTTAGATTTATGTGAAAATATTTTATGATTTTTTCATATGTTAGCGCTATAATCTTGAAGTTTAGAAAATAGTGCTAAATATGTTCACAGGGGTTTAAAACATGTTGATTCCTGAATGTCAAAAATGTGACAGCACAATATCATTTAAAAAAATACAATTAATTACTACCTTAGTTACTCTCTTAAATGTATATGACACTTTTTTATTTGCTTTGGAAGTTGAGAAAAATGATTATGGTTACTTGGCAGAAAGAAGAGCAGAAATGGTGGTGGGGAACTAGGGAATTCATCTAAGGTCACATAGTTAATTGATCCCTGAACTGCTGTTTAGGACTCAGGTCTTTTAAGTGTCTACCCTCCAACCTCCTAATGTCCTGAATCATGCTGTGGTTCAGTCTATCATCACCTTCCGTTATCCTGTATCCTGCAATTGGGTCTAGTGCCATAAGTAACATTTTAGCTAAATTTAACTGCCTATAAAAATGAAGTAGGTTGGTACTAGGAACATTTGACAGCCATTTGGTAACTTACTCAAAAGGAGCACATGACATCCCTGCTAGATGGCCATCCACACTAAAAATCCGTTCTCACAAGAAGAATCTTTGTTGAACATCTGAATGACTCACTTGTGCCTGGGTGGGAATCCATCCATCCTGAGGCTGACACACTGCTAAACAGAATGAAAAAAAAACCCAAACACATTAAATAAGCTTATATCCTATCCAGTCCTTCAATAAATCCAATCTTCAATTTTGAGGTTCATCAATTTCATGCCCCTTATCATCACTAAAATTATGGAATAAAAAAATGTAGATGTTAACCATGTACTCAAATAATGTATGTGTAACATCGTATGCTTGTTTTTTGGGGGAACTGCTGAATATGCTGTCCTCTTGTGGTATTCTTTAGACAAATTGTTCTAACTTGCAGTATAGAAAGCTTCTTAGCCATTGGCATATTAAACTTTTGAAGTGCATTAACCTTAAATAGGAATCCTGGCAAGGAAATTAAAAAATGCAATGAGGGAGATGACTTATTCCCTTGCTTCACAGGAATGGAAGATATGTAACTCAGGGAAAGACAGAGTTTGGTAACACCTCAAATTGGAATGTTTCCATCTCTGCTGTGGCACCTTTAATACTCATTTCCCTGAATATTCCAAGTGAGACATTCCAAGTTCGGGGAATGTATGCAAATAAATGAAAGTCTTAGTGCTCTGATTGAAAAATATTCCTAGAAGAGCTTTCTTTCCTATGCCCTTCTTTTAGTTCTTATTTGCACACACACACACACACACACATCTGTTTTTAGATTTAGTTGGTACTTAGGCTCTTTCATGTCAGTCATATACTAGTGCTACCATTGCAGGAGGAGGGAACTTGGGTGCTCGGGGCCACATATGGCTTTCTAGGTCCTTGGGAGCAACCTTCTGACTGAGTCCAAGTTTTACAAAACAAATTTTTTTATTAAGGTGATTGGTTCTGTAAAGTTTGGATTCGTTCAAAGGGCCACACTTGAGGACCTAGAAGGTCACATATAACCTCAGGTCTACATGTTTCCCACCCCTGCTAGACCATCTTCCCTTCAGTAATTTAGCAATAACCCTTTTGATCTACAGGTCAAAGAAAGTCTCTCACCTCACTACAATTAAAACTATTCAAGACTTAGGGAAAATATTGCCTCTTTCATGAAATCTTTCCTGTGATCAAGAAGTTTTATTTTTTCCTCTGAACTTTAGTCTCTTACCATACTTTCACTGACAGTATGTGTAGTTGTGCCTTATCTAATCACAACAAATGTATGTTCTCTGAGGGCTTCAGGTCTGACACATTCATGTTTACCTGACAGCACTTCTACATTGCCAGGTGCAATAAAAGTCAGGAAGACCCAAATACCTTTCTTTTCTCTGTCATTTGCTGGCTATATGATTGAATAAATCACTGAATGTCTCTGAAGTTGTTTGTTCATCTCTAATTTAGAGATAATAATACTTTTGGATCTGCCTAACAGTGTTGTCATGAGGCTCCAGTAGGACAATGTATATAAAGTGCTTTGAAGATTTAAAGAGCTACATAAGCAAATTGTGTGTTTGCTATTATTGCTTTTAAATTATGTATACATATACATATATACAGGGCAGCTAGGTGGCTCAGTGTACAGAGTAGGTGACCTGAAGTCAGGAAGACTCATCTTCATGAATTCAAATCTGGCCTCAGACATTTACTGGTTATGTGTCCCTAGGCCAGTCATTTAACTCTGTTTGCTCAATTTCCTCATCTGTAAAATTAGATGGAGAAGGAAATGGCAAACCACTCTAGTATCTTTGCCAAGAAGAACCCAAGAGGGGTCACAAAGAGTTGGACACAATTGAAAAAATGACTGAAGAACAAAAAAAAATATATATAAATATATACATCTTCATATGCATATATTATATATGTAAGTAGGGCAGATAGATGGTGCAGTGGATAGAGCACCAGTGCAGGAATCAGGAGGACCTGAGTTCAAATCTCACCTCAGACACTTGACACTCACTAGCTGTGTGATCTTGGTCAAGTCACTTAACCCTAATTGCCTCATCCTGGGTCCTCTCCAGTCATCCTGATGATTACCTGGTCACTGGATTCAGATGGCTCTGGAAGAGAAGTGAGGCTGGTGACCTGCACAGCCCTCCCTCACTCAAAACAAAGTCAAGTACAAGTCATGTCATCATTTCTCTGATGGCATGGTCTTCGGCAACAAAGGATGAACACATACACATATGTAAGTATACATATTCATATGTAGTACATGCACACATGTATCGGTGTATTACATATGTACACATAAGTAAATATATGTATATACATTTGCATGCATATACACATATACATATGTGTGTATGTGCATATGTGTATCTATACACACATGCATATACACGCATGTGTAAATACATACGTGTATGTATACGTGTGTGTATACACACATATATGTGTGTGTATACACACACATATATGTGTTTATGTGTGTATCTATCTAGATATAAATATATCTATCTATATATATCTATCTATATATATCTATATATAAAGGTTTGCTGTACTTGGGAGTCAGTAAGCCATATGTTCTGCTTCTGATAGATACTAATTATATGACTTTGCATAAGTGAACAAAACTTTTTGATCTTCAGTTTCCTCATTGGCTAAAAAAACATACTGAACTGTCCTATGAATTTCCTTTCTAACTCTAATATGCTGATTCTATGATACTAAATACTGCCTCTGACCCATATTGACTTGTGTGACCCTGGGCAAAACATTTAACATCTCAATGTCTCAGGTAACTCTCTAAGAGTATAAACATAAAAAACAGACCCTGATCTTTGTAGACTGAGTTTTCTCATCAGCAATAGTCCAATAAAATCTTAGACTAATTTAAAATAAAAAGACATTCCATAAGTATTTAGTGAAAGAGTGAATATATGATTTCACCAATTGGAAACATAAGCAATGTTCTAAGCTTCAAAATTGGAGAATTGGGGAGTGGGGGATTGGTGTGGAGTTATTTACTAATTAAATCATACAGGAATGGAAAGGTGAATAATATCATCTTGGGTTTCTTTCCAAATCTTTGAAATTAATGACTTTGTGTAAGACTAACAAGGTCACATCACAAATGGAGCCCAAGTTTAGACAATAAAGTGCCTATGGAATACCATTAGGCAGTATACTGTCAAAGGAGGAGTGAAGAAGAGATTAAAAATTCTAACTCACCACGAAATGGTGACTGACAAACAGGCTCAGATAAAGATATGCACATGGAAGTTGGAGAACCCCCTTCCACCCCTACTGCACCCCCTTCTTTAATGCAGAGAGCTAAGAGAGAAACACTTATTAACATTTTTTTTTTCATGGAGCTAAGGGAGGGCAAGATAAAGGAAGTGCAAGAGAGAATGTCCAGGTCTGAGTAGAGATTACTCCTTTTAATGATCATTTTGGCGGTCTCATGAGGGTACATCATTCTTAACCTTCCCCTCCCCTCCCACCACGTAAGGCTCTCTTGGCAATGCCTAATCAGCCGCTATTTGTCTGGACCTAAAAGATCACTCCAATGAAAGAAACTCTTCTTGTCTCATTGAAGGTATACTGAGTTTTCCATGGAGAACTTGGCTGTTAGAATAAGTAAGTACATTTTAAAAGTGAGAATCGCAAATGTCAGACTCTTTCCTGGGAATATTTCCTAACTGGAGCATGACCTTCCACAGGTATTAGCAGTTCTGCATTTCAGTAGATATCTTCCCTTGAGGTTTTGCAGAGCTTTCCTGCATCTGATTACCAGAATGAATGGAATGTTGTTCCATTACATTTCAGTAAATTATGTTGTCTCCCTGTACCATTTTCTACATGTTGCTGTCTAACCATAGTGTTAAACCCTGTGTACCTTACAGTACTTGTGGGTCTCTGGGAGCAAAGCTGTCCTGTCTCATCATCAGCTACCCAGCATACTTAGCTCTACAGGTCTCATAAATTAAAATATACATCAAGTCTATATAGCATGTCAAGGAGGAGTTGCAGCATCTCCTACTGCTGGAGTGTGAAGGGCAGTTCTAAACATCTTGATTCAAAAATGCATTATGGACACCAGGGAGATATTTGCAGGAAATCAGTGAGAAGTCAGAAGTAGCTATTAAATGGATCATCTTTCCAATGCAAACTCATATGATTCTTAGTGATTTTTTTTAAACTAGGGGACTTAAACTTTTCACCAGACCTGACCAAAGCAACATATCTTTCCTTCCATATTTTGACTTTGCTAACTATATTACAGCCTTAGGTTTTTGCCTCTTCTCTCAGCATTGGTGTTACTATTCAGAGAAGTTGCCCCTTTCTGTCTGTGTTAAGAAACCTATTTTATAATCTCGTTGTTACTGCATTTGACCCTCCCATATACATTACTCACACATATTCTATGTTACAGTCTCATATCTGCCCCGATACTGCAGAATAAATGCTTCCCTGTGGACTAAAGATATCAGTCATTTGGTTTTCATTTTCAGCACTGCATTTTGGGAATATGGGCTGCAGGTCTAGCACTAAAAATATTCTGTAAGCCTCCAGGGGTTATGGGCAATGAATGCGAAAGTTGGGTATATACTCTGATCATTAAATAGATTTGGCTTGACTTTTTTTTTTTTTAATTCAGTGAAGCAAAAAAAAAATGGAGTAGTAATTTCTTATCAGCTTTGTAATGAAGGCATAAAAAGACATTTCTACATCAAGTAGATTTTTTAACTTAGTTCAAAGTTAGCTTTTCTATTATGTGTGTATATGTGTCTATCAAATGACAGAATATTTCTGACAGAGACAAAGATTCCATATAAGGTAAATGATACTGCATTTTCTACATCCTTATCTACTCTTCTCCACTACCTTACTAGGTAAAAACCTATTTATCATCTACTTCAGTCCAATCCTGCTGAGGCAGAGAAAAACAGAGAGAAAGAGAGAGAGACAAAGAGAGACAGAGAGGGAAGGAGGGAGAGGAGGCACAGAGAGTTGGAGTTTGAAAAATATGGGCGCTAAATTGGTAATTAATCAATCAAAAAGCATTTATTGAAATGTCTGATATAAGCTAGGCAGAATATTGGGTGCTGAGAATATTAAACCCATAAATGAACAATTTTAAAAATTAGCCCCTGATTAAAAGAAGCTTACAGTGTATTGGGGGAAACATGTGTAAGTAAACAAACACACACAAACAATTTCTGATTAGAGTAGTGATGATTATAGATATCAGTGTAGTTAAAATAGACTTCATTATAGAAAAGTTTATTTATAAAAAGTAGTTCATCTAAGAATGTTACTGTATTTGTTAAAAGGGAAATTCAAAGACCAAGATAAGATAAAATTTTTAAATTGATAGTTAAATAATTTTCATACAGTCCATACATATCAGAAGCAAGGCCTGAACAAAAGTCTTCCTGACATCCAGACTACCACACACTAAAAATGTTCCAGGTACCCCTCTAATCCAGAACAGACCAGTCTTCATTAATGAGAGGAATTCCCTGGGAGTTCTCCATACTAATGAAATCAGAACTCTGGCCAAAAGGACAGAAAAAAGGGGCACACAGATACAGAGGTGATGATAGATAAAAAGATACATAGATAAATAAATGGTGTATAGATGATTGGATAGATGGAAAGAAGGAAGAAAGGGAGGAAGGAACGGAGGAATAGAGGGAAGGAGGAAAAGAGAAAGGAAGTGAGAAAAAAGGGGAAGGAAAGAAAGAGGAGAGGGGAAGGAAAGGAAGGAAGGAAGGAAACAAGCAAGGAAAGAAGGGACAGAGGTTTGATAGAAAGATATATAGATGTATAGATAGATAGACAGATAGATGATAGATAGATAGATAGATTGAAGCAGTTACTAAAGATCTTTGATAGCAAGAACGTTGACTTATTTGTATCTCCCACAGGTTCTAGTAAAATGCTTTGCATAAAGTAGTTACTGAATAAATATGTATTGAATGAATGAACATATGTTGATGTTTTGTCTATACATTCGGTTTTGTTTTACTGTTTTAACCATACCAGCCAATTGGATCTGCCCTAACGAAAACAAAAACAAAACCTCGTTATCACCCAACAAAACAAAACAAAACAAAAAATGTAGACAGTTATTAGACTGGGTGATCTGTGATAATTTTAGGTTCACTCATTTAAAACTATTGATACTTTTAAGCATTTAATTCTTCTGCCACTAATCAGAACAGTAAAAATATATGTGTATACACTTAGGATGTTTTGACTCTAATAAATGCACATATGTATATAGTGGTAATGTATGTATATATGTATATAATCAAAGTGTATTTTAAAGTTGGTCAACTCGATAAGATAGCAATTCTAGATGATAATGAACCAAAGGGTAAGAACCCCTGGGAATGGAAGAGTTGAACCTCAAAATTAAAACCAATGAGCTTATTTGTTGACCAAGTTGGACAAAATGAGTCAATGTGTAAAAAAAAAAAAAATACAGGCCCCTTGGAGCAATTGCAGTGTAATAGTGTAATCATTACTGCAGTTATAAGGTGTCAAACACCTGGAATTGTTGGCAAATTTCTTAAGATTATTTACGTGCATGAAAGGAGGCATTTATTATGTTGCATGGTAACATATTCTTAATAAATTAAAGCCTTCCTGCCAGGCCTAGAGGCCTGAGGGCTACCCGAGTCTTCCTTTACCTCTATCGGAGGTCTTCGGTTGGCCAAACCGGATGCTCATATGAGAGAAAGCACGTTCCAGAGTCGAACAAGGGTTGAGCTTTATTTCAGGGTCTAGTTACAAGTGCAGGGGAATTCTTCCTTAGGAGGGAGCAAAGAATCTCCCAAGGAGGCAAAGATCTTACAATAAGAGATTGGAAGTAGAAGTATAAGCGGGGAGAGAGGGGGAGGGGAGAGAGGAGAGAGGAAAAGCGGAGCCTTGTCCTGTCTGCTCCGCGCCCCTCCGCCCAAGAGAGCTTTCAAGCTTTCCTGATCCTACTTAAACTCTCCAGCAGCATAGCTTGCATCTGAATACTGTGCTGTTAGATAACAATAGCGTGCCCAGATCCGGGACAATCTCGAGGGCGGGGAGAGCTCTCTCCCATCACGTCTCTCACGGGAAGAGGCGGAAATACACGAGATAGCTCAGTTCACCTCGATTCCCAGTCGTTTCCTGGGGGGGTCTCGTGAGAACTCTAAGATTTAGAAGTTCCCACCTTTACCCGCCCGAGACTGTCCACCTGGAATTGAGCTTCCATCCCCAGCACCTTCCCAGTGAGTAATTAGGAAAATCAAACTGTTGTGTGCCCTAATATTCAACAGGTACATCTTATTTTCCTTTTCCTTTGGTGTATATCAGGCCTGTTTCTTACGATGTAAGCCCACTAACAAAACCATAATCCCCTTGAGGGAAGACCATTCTGTAAATTCTTTTCTATCCCCACTATACCTGGATCAGGTCTAGAGTTAAAGTAGGTGTTTAGTAAATGTGTTGATGGGTTGGTTCTTATGTGTGTGCTTCATCGTATAAATCAGATAAGTACTCAGATTATAGTCTGTTTCACAAGCTGACTATCCACTGTGCCTCGAATGCTTTTCTTTACTCCTGCCTCTGAGAATTCCTGGAAATATCACTTCCTCCAGAAAGGGTTTCCTGCTCCCCCTACCCTAACCCAACTCAGACTCCTTGTACCTTCTCTTCTAAAGTTGTCTTCCATGTGTCTCATATTTATTTCTAGATGTATTGTCTCCACAATTAGGATGTGAGTTTCTTGAGGGCAGCAGGTCTTTCTGCATTTTATTTTATTTTATTTCACACCTCAAACTTAGCACAGGGCATTGAATGTAGTAAGCACTTAATAAATGTTTGCTGATTTTTGATGCAATTTTCCTTGTTTTTTTAAAGTCTTAGTTCTGGAGTCACATCTGTTATGGAAAGTTGATTCCCCCATCAGAAAGTGATTTCTGCTTCCTTAATTCAAGGTTTCTTAAGCGTGTGTGTGTGTGTGGGGGGGGGGTGTATGATGAACTCCTTTGGCAGACTAGCAAAAACTGTGCACCCCTGCTTAGAATATATCTATTTTTGAAAACTCATAATTGAAAGGAAGGTGAAGTTAGAGGTTAGTAAAAAAAAATAAAATGTGTTTGTTTTTAATAGTAAAGACTCTCCAAAATCTATCCACATCTATTGCCTCTGACTTCAGAACCCCTCCTTTCTTTCAGATGTCAGGATGCTTTTATTGTACTTACCAGTAACACTATTTTTATGGGCAGAAGGGAATCTGAGGGAGGAAAGTTAAAGTCTGCAATGGTATCCTGATTTATAAGTTCATGGATCTTCAAAGTATCACATAAAATTTGAAAAATATGTAAGATAACATTGCAAAATGGAAAGTGTGCAGGGTTTGAGCCAGGCAACCTGAATTCAAATTCCAACTGTGCAATGGGCAATTCACTTCCTAGGTCTCAGTTACTTCATAGGTAAACTGAGGTGGTAAATGAGACAATTTTCAAGTTATCTCCCAGTTCTAAACGGATCATCCTAGGATAATTACCATGGACATTGTTGTAAAATTGTAAACTGTAAAAAAATATAACTGCTTTAAGAAAAGTGAAATGTAAATCAAGGTTATCATTCTAAAATAAGCTTTTTTAACTGATATATTAACTTTGACACACACACACACACACACACAAAACTGCACACACACAAAACTACTATTTCAAAATATTCAGAACAACCTCCCCATAAAGTGCACTTTCCCCAAACCAGGTAGACAAAATTATATAATACAATGATTGCAACGACATCATAAATGTCATTTTCTATGTTGATAATCTAATGACTAATAAGAACCATTGTCTATTGCATTAGACTTGGAATTTACTGACTTTTAATAGTGTCTTTATTTACCTTGTTGCAGTCATTATGCATAATATGTCCTCCCCCCCTTTAAGATCTTCATTCTGCATCACTTTATATGAATCTTAGGGATATATTAAGCACTTACTATGTGCAAAGCACTTGTGCTACATCTTGGGGATATAAATAGAAACATTAAAATAGCCCCTGACCTCAAGAAGCTCATATTCTAATGGAGGAAATAATAAAAATGGAAGCATAATAAGACAAACACTATGTCGATGTAGAGATTTGTCTATCTGTTCTGGAAAACTACTTTGAATTACACAAGGAAAGCTACCCAAATATTTCCCCAATGACTCAGTAACCCATTAGTATTTCTAATTCCCCAAAGAAATGATTGACAGAAACTAATGGCAGAAGGAACAAAAAATACTTAAAAAATAAAAGGTTCATAACAGCATTATTTGTAAGCATACTTGAAAAAAAAATTGTGTTTCCCATGCTTGGGAAATGTCTGAATAGATTTTAGAACAAGAACATAGAAAATTTTTAATGGAAAGTATGGCTATTTCAGTCTTTTTTGATCAGAATTCTAAGGCAGATTGCAACTCACACCTGGGCATTCTATGTGCTTAATGCTCTCCACAAAAACAGAGAATAGGTAGTGGGTCAAGGGGTGTGGAGGGTGTGGGGTTTGGGGTGCGAAGGGCCTAACCATGCTGGAGACGTAGAACACTCGGGCACCCAGGCTTTCTATCATTTGTCCCTTATTCTTGAATAGCTCACCTTTTCTTGACATGCATCTTTTCTACATACTTCATTCTGTTTATTTTATATAATTCTTCACTAAATTATGTGTTGGGGTATTCTTATATACATCAGGTTACCTTTACATTGTCCGTTTGGTGATTCTCAAGCAGTGGTATGAAACTCAAACAGAAACACATCCCTGTGGGCTACATATTGGCTTAGAAAACAACAAGTTAACATTATATTACATTTTTTTTGCATAGAATATTGTGTCAACATGGTCTTGTGTTGCATTTTCTTAAACACTTTTCAATAACATTTTAATTTTGTTCCCACAGTACAGGTGAGTCTGGTGGCCAAGACAATTTACAAGCTTGACACATCCTCAAAAGTAAATTCTTCAGAGACAGAGGTATTCCATGAACTTGCCACCACACACCTTAATTACAGTGTTGTTAGAGAGAAAGGAGTTTATTTTAAAGGAAAAGATTAGGATCATTAAAAGCACTGTAAAATTTGTTATGTTCCAATAAAATAACAAGGAACTCTGTTCACAGATGACAACTCATGCCTAATTTTGCCATAATTCATTAGTACTCTTTTTGTTTGAATGGAACACAAGTCAATGGAATATTAAGAAATTTTTAAAATTATTAATAAAATTGTATTATTTGTAACATCCTCTACAGCATAGCATCTTTCTTCAAGGAGCTCAAATAATGTTTAGAAAGTACTGAGTGAATTGGTACAGCTGTGGGGCATCATTCAACCCAACTCAAAACTATGTGAAATGGGGATTTGTGAGGGAACAGTGCTATGAATGATTTTTAAAATTCAGATGTAATCTAGCTCTAGTTTTTTTTTTTTTTATCAACTGAAAGAAGTGTCTATTGTGTAATGAAATTCTTAAGATGGATTAGCATCTTAATTTTTCTGTCCATGTGGAAACAAGCAGAACTCTTTTGATTTCTTCCACTAGACTATTCATCAAATTAAATTATGGAAACAAAGGAGGAAAAATGAAAATTGTCAGTGATTCTAAAAACATGGAAAGAGGAAAAAGGAAGATCTTTAAATAATCACCTCATAAAAACAACCATTCTTGCAGAGCTAATTCCAAGTGACTGTTGTATATCTTCAGACAGTGACAAAATGTATGGGAAATATGATGGTGAACTCAAAATAAAAGGGTGTACCTACCTGTAAGTTTTGAGGTGCATGTCAGGAAGATTTAAATTTATAATTAGAGAATGCTTTCTTGGATTCCTTTGGGGCCTTCAAAGGACATTAACCCATAGTTCACCTTAGTAAACCTTAGTCTGCCATTTCAAATTAGAAATGCCTTCAGATCCTACCATAGCGATACGAACATATCCACTAACCAAGAAGCTAAAGTGAGTGATAAGAAGGAGTAGGATTATTTAAGGCCTTTAAAATGATGTAGAAAATTTTGCTTAGTGATATTATATGTTAGAAGACCATGGAATTTTAATTCAATTTGTCCTAGAGATGAGGAAAGAATAATAATAATGTCTAGTATTTACATAGTATTTCAAACTTAGCAAAGTGTTTTACAAATATTTCCTATTATCCTCACAACAATACTAGGGGATAGATTCAATTATTATTTTAATTTTAAAGATGAGCAAGCTAAGACAGATAGAGGTTAAGTGACTTATCTAGAATCACATCAGTAATAAATATCTGTGGTCAAATTTGAACTAAGATCTTCCTGACTCCAGGTCAAGTGCTCTACCCTCTGTAACACCTGGTGACCAGGCGAGTGAGATGAAGGTGAGGTCAGTTCTTTGGCAGAGAACATCGCGTATAACATCTGGTTACATTAATTGTATAAATTGGTTTGATTTATACTTCTTTATATTTAAAAATATTTGCATAAGAGATGGCTATCTATGAAGGGGTAAAAGGAGCAACACAGGGAGAAATCTAGAAAACATAAAAACCAAATGTATCATTCACTTCATTTAACTGTTGTCTGCCTTTATAATTATTTATATCATAATATTCATATCACAATATCATTTATTCATATAATATTTTTATTTATTCTCATTTCATTTATTTATTTAATTCATTCAAATTCATTTATTAATTTGATCATCCATTTATTTATTTATTTATGCAGTACCGCAACCCATTTTTTAAGTCATATACAAATGACTTGCAATCTTTGTTGATGGTCTGCTAACAAAATCACAAATTTATGACACATAGATATATTCTGAACAAAGTACTGAATTTAGAATCTAGGGGAAGTCCCTACCTTCATAAACCCTAGAGTCTGTTAGGGGAATATGACAGAAATAAGAATGAACATAATGCATAATAACCACTAGAAAAGGTGAAATAAATGCCTTAAAATGGACAAAATGGAAAATATTATTACAAACTAGCTAGATCACCAACAAATCCATAGAAGGCAAGGGATCTGACTTTTTAAAGATAATTAGATTTGAGTGGAAGGAGGGGATACAAATAACAAAGAAATAGTAGGGAAGGCATAGAGAATAAAATGGAGAGAGAAAGACGAGAGTCTCAAGGGAACAGAGAATCTGCACTTTGGCTAGTGGAGTGTCAAATTTTCATCAAGAATTAGTAGAAGAAAAACAAAACAAAAGAAATAGTAGAAGATGACTGGAAATGTGAAGTATCATTAGCTTTAGGAGGGCCTTGAATGCTAGCCCAAAAAGTTGATAATAAATAGAAGGTATTTTTGAGAAGAGGTGTGACATGACTGTACTTATGCCTACTAACATTCATTTGGCAATTTTATGGAAAATGGACATAATCAGGAATTAAAATCCAAGGAAAATGTAACTGTTAGGAAATTAGAGTAATGGATGAGTCATAGAATTGCAAAATTTTAGAATTATAGGTGAATCATAGAATTATAGAACTATTAATCATTCATTTGATAAAGACCTTAGAAGTCAGGTAATCCAACCTGTTAGTTTATAAATAAGTAGGTAAAATGACTTGCCCATGGTTATATAATGAGTAAGTGCTGGAAGCAAAATCCAAACCCAGGTTTTCCTTATTCAAAGTAGAGAAAACTATGGTAATGAAACCTGTAAGTTAGGGATGGCAGTGAGAA
Organism: Notamacropus eugenii; assembly: GCF_028372415.1. NCBI lineage: Eukaryota > Metazoa > Chordata > Mammalia > Diprotodontia > Macropodidae > Notamacropus > Notamacropus eugenii. The sequence continues at coordinate 70,451,092 of NC_092878.1, read as the reverse complement.
TAAAGAGATATAAATAAATAAAGAGAATAAAGAGATGACTTATGGAAGAAAGATAGCAATAGTTGAATCCACAGGACTTGAAAACTATGTGAAAGGTAAAGGAAGAAATAAAAATCAATGGTCAAGTCAACATTTCTGATATTGGAGAACAGGGAAATGGTGGTGCCCCAATCAGAAATAATTATTCCTCCACACAGATGGAGGAAGAGATTTTTTTTTAAGTTATTATATTTTTATTTTGAAGAATTAGCTGAATATATGGAACACAGATGAAAGGTCAGTCTAAAGGTATCTATTTTGAAATCATGTGGTTAAGGGTAATTATTGAAATAAGAGGGTAAATAAAATTGCTAAGGGAGAGTGTTAAGTTAAGAGAGAATATAAGGTGAATCTCATCTAGGACAGAATCTTAGGAAATGTTTCTGAAAAAAAAAAGTCCAGGAAGAGGAAAAGGAATGATAGGGGTGACTAAAGTAATAAATTGTTTGGGAAAAACCAGAAGATCGTGGTGCCTCTGAAGTCAAAATAAGAAAGTGTATACAAAAGAAAGGGGATAGCTAATAGTAAGATTTTTGAGATCAGGGGAATATTTTTGTTACTTTGACATGGCCTCCCAAGCACATAGTATGGTGTCTTTTGTATATATGGTAGGGTTAGGCACAAGAGTGCATGTGCTATTGCATTGGCATAGAGAATTTTTGCTGATGGAAAGTTCTTTATTAATACCAGTTGGCTAATTTTTTTTTTTAATTTGTACTTTCAAGGATTTTGCCAGAGCACTAAGAGGTTAAGAGACTTACTCATCGTCAAAAAGCAAGTATGTGTCAGGGGACTGAATTCAGATCTTCCTGGTTTTGAATACAACTCTCTATCCATTAAACTCTCTTAATATTTAATATATTCTTGTTAAATTGAATTAAATTGAAATGATGCAGCAAAGTTGAGAATGAAGACTAAAAACAAACAAAAAAGAAATTTTGATTTTGAAAATGAGATCACTGGCAAGAGTCTGATTTCCACCTGCTATAAAAAGAACCCCCTTATCTCCAGGAGAAAGTGATTTCTTCCTCATCTGATTTCTTTATATTGCTTTTATGCAATTTATCTCTCTATATTGCTAAGTACCATGTTATAATCCAGCTCCACTGAGAGAGACAGTTTCTTCTTATGAAAGGAAAAGAGTAGTTGGCCTCACCTATGAAAGAAAGAGAGAGAAAATTAGAGGGGCAATACAAAAAATAAATAGTTGAAAATAAATGGAAGTCTACCGCATTTTAGAGATGCATGATAGAATATTATCCATTCATATATCACTTCAATGAGTTTCATTGTGGAGAGGCAAAAGTCAAAGAAAGACTGAATTTAGATAAGGAGAATATGTCTGAGCAAATGGGAAATCAAGAGATGGAACCTTCCTAACCAAGATTGTTAGGAACCTTGGATATCATGTAATCTTAAATGCACCTGAAGAAAAATTCCCTCTGCAATATCTCTGATTTGGGAACATTTGGAATCTCCTTAAAGACTCCCTCATTAGCTTTTTCAAAAAGATTAGTTATTAAGGAAACTTTCCTTATATTGATTCTAAATCTTCCTATCTGATCTAAATATTCCTATCAAATGAGAGGTGATCTCATTTGATTCCCACAAAACCTTAAGAGAGTATAATTCTTGTCTGTTTCATAGATGAAGAAGCTGAAAGAATTTAGATTACTTTGCCTAGATTTCCACAGCTAGTCAGTATTTGAGGTAAGGCTTCAAATTCAGATGTACTTGACTCCAAGTTCAGCACTATCTTCAATAGCACCTAGCTGCCTCATTGTCCTTAGTTTTGCATCTAAAGCTAAACAGAAAAGGGCTATTATTTCTTTTTATATAGCATAACCTCAGATAATTGAATTCAGTTATTGTTTCCCCTGTAACCATTCTTTTATATTGCCTTGAATTCCTTCACCCAGTTTTGAAAATTGAAAGTCATACATATTTTCTGATCCCATGGGGCTCTGGTGCATATCCTAGTATAAATTCTCAAAGTGGGGGTGAATGGATGAAATTCCTCTTAATTCAATGGGTAAGATTCAGTCCTCTTAATTTTTCCACATGATCCAGATGGAAATGCAATATAGTTCTCCATTTCATGGCTCTGAATAAATTGCTAAACAATACCAATCATAGATCTTTTTATCGCTTTTTTGTGTACAACCTTCATTTCTATTTTGTGGTCTATTTGTTTCTATTATGAATTTCTCGTGACTGGCTTTCTGGTGACCTATAATTTTGATTTAATAAGTCATTCAACAAACATTTATTAAGTGTTTGGCATATGCCTGACACTGTGCTGTAGAGTCCTTGGGGATTGCAGTATTCCATAATTCACAAACATATTGCACTATAAGGAGAACACTCATGTAAAAAGAAGATGGGATTTCATTTCAGGGAGAAACAAAGGATAAGTGAAAGCACTGCAAAATATTGCAAACCTCATTCAATTTGAATATCTTCTTGCTCATACTGAATCATAAGTCCAATTCCGTGTTCAACTGAAGTGACTGGACAAAGGTTGTGCACTGATGGGCTAGATCTAAAGGCTGCCCATCCAACTGTATCTCATAGTTTGGATATCAAAAATCCATTTTTTGTTTTTTTCTTGCTTGTTTGTGGTTTTTTTGTGGTTGTTTTGTTCCATTGTTGTAGATTTCATTTAGAAGGTTTTGCTTGGCTCCCAGGCTGATGCAAACAATACAGCCTTGTCTATATCAGTGTTATCTGTAAACCTTCACCATCCATTGCAAATCTCTCTCCCATTTGCATGTCATCTATGACATTATTAACCCTGGTAAACAGCTTCTGTAGGCAAATACCTCCTTGTTTTGTGTGTTACTAAAAATCAGACGTTTCTCAAAATTATTTAAATGAATTGTAACTGTCAAGTAATCTATGAATGTAAAAGAAAAATGTTTGGGACAATTTTTAAGGTAGCATTTTAATATGCTGAATCATATATATATGTGTGTGTGTGTATGTGGATATATATCTATATATGTGTATGTATGTATATGAGTATATGTATATGTATACATGTATATACACATATACATACATATATATGTTTATATTATATGTGCATGTAAACACATACATATACATGTATATGTGTGTATATATCCACATATGTATATACGTGTGTCTCTGTATATGTATATATGTATGTATATTTGAGTAGTCAGTACTACAGCATAGTGATATCTTGTACTCTCAGAGCCTTTCAGTTAATGGTATGAGTTTAAAACTGCTGTGTATTAAATAATTTTTAAAATTAATCTTGAATTTCCTTCTCATAATTTCAAAAGATTCAATGTATTTGTAAATTATTTCAATATATGCACATATACACACATACAGAGACAGAGAAAGAGAGACAGATAGAGAGAGATGAAATGAGATGGTAATTACTGCTATCCTTACAATAACTGTTTCATGGTAGTGAAAGCTTCAATGATATTTGCAGTCATTCTGACTCTTATCCACTTTTTGACATTTTAAAATTGATTCCTAAATAATGCAAAAATTATCTGACATCCAATATGAACCTCTTTTGCTTAATATGTATATTCTTTTTGGGGATACAGACACACACACACATATAATTTTTTCCGTGTCATTTGCAGTGTAGATGCAGTGCTTCCATTATCACTAATAAAGGCCATTAAAAAAATAAATAGAAATACTTAATTTAAAAAATTGTGTGTAGATATCCTCTTTCCAAATTCATCCTTAACTGTTATTGGAAGAATTCAGCTTAATAGGATTTCATTTTGGGCTTCTTGTAAACACATTTTCCTTCCTTTCTACTTCTTCTTTTCAGGAAATATTGCTTATAGCCTTTTACGTGTCCTCTGTAACAAGTTTTAAAAAGGTTTTTGTTTTAATTGATATTGTTCTTGGCCTCCGTATGTTTCATCTTGGAAATAAGTTGAAAGATATGCTGGCTAAAACATTGTCTACTAGTATCTTTTTGACATTCTGAGTTGGAAAACTGTTTTATATAGGTGAAACTTTGTTTTAGGGAATGATGAGAATTCACATTAATGTCCATGTTTTTATCTAATTCCCATTTTTACAATATGAATAACTTATTTTTAAATGTTAGATTAAAGTTTTTTTTCCATTTCAAACCACTCTTTCTCATTTGTAATTTTTCTTCCAATTTAAAGGTGACATTTATATTTGGTCAAAATTTGATTTTCTGTAACTGTACATAGAGAAATAATTTCTGTGTTGCATGTCAATCCTTTATCATCTGTTAAAACATCATGAGAAGCAATGAATAGGTGCCAAAGAATAATTCTGGAATTTAAATATCACAAAAGCATTTTAGGAAAGTTCTAGCAATGTCTAATAGCAAATAGCAATGTCTAAAAGAACAATTAGTGAAAATACAATGGAACATAGAAAAAATAAAAGCATCAGTGGAAGCAGCAAAAAGAAGAATAAATCAAATATATATGAATATATGTATATACACACATATACACCCACACACAATTTTTAAGCTCTTGTTATGTCCCAGGCACCGTGCTAATTAATACAAAGATTGATAATTAAAAATAAAATTGAAGGATAAACTCTAAGTGAAATAATTTTAAAGTAATTATTCAATTTTGGGGTGATAAAACAATATTGGAAAATAGCACATTTGAAAAAAAACTAATTGGAGTTCCAGAGGATATTGGAAAAAAAGAAATTTGAATATTTAGAGAACAAATTTTTAAAAAAAGTAAGTAAGTAGAGGGAGCACACTATAGGCAGAAAAAATTCATAGAGCCCCTCAATAATATAAATGATATATCAAAGTATCATAGAGAATTCAAAAATCCAAGACACAAAAGAGCATAATTATTACTTTTCAAAATTAGAAAGGCAAAGGAAAAATAAATCCTTTAGTGTCAGTCAATGCTGATGTTTAGTTGTTTCAGCTGTGTACAGTTCTTCATGGCCCCATTTGGTGTTTTCTTGGCAAAGATACTGGAATGATTTGCCATTTCCTTTTCTAGCTCACTTTAGGAATGACGAAACTGAAGCAAACAGGGATAAGTGACTTGCTTAGAGCCATACAGTCAATGTCAGAGGCCAGATTTAAACTCAGGTCCTTCTGACTACAGGGCGGGCATTCTACAGCCACCCAGATGCCACCATGTCAGTCAGTATACGTTTATTAAGTGCCTGCTATGTGCCAGATAATATGGTAAATGTAGGAGATACAAAAATAGTCAGAAAACAATACTACCTTTAAATAGCTCACAATTGGATGAGGGAAGACAATAAATAAATAAATATTTAGAAACACTTTATATACAAGATAAATAGTTAAGTCAAAAAAGAGAAGGAAGGTACTAGAATTAAAAGGATTTGGGAAAAGCTTCCTGTAGAAGATAAGATTTTAATTGGGACATAAAGGAAGCCAGGGAAGCCAGCATGTTGAGATTAGAGCGGAAAAAATATCCAGGCAAGGGAGATAGCCAGAGAAATTGCTTGGAGCCAAAGGATGGAGTATCTTGTTTGTGGAACATCAAAGAGGCTAATGTTCCTGGATTAAAGAATATATGATCGGAAGTAAGGTGTAAAAAGACTAGAAAGGTAGGAGGGAGATAAATTATAAAGAGCTTGAACACCAAACGTAGGACTTCGTGTTTACTCCTGAAGAGTAACAAGAGGGAGCCACTGAAATTTATTGAATGGGAAAGTGACATGGTAGGATCTATGCATTAGGAAAATCACTTTGGCATCTGAATGGACCATGGATTAGAATGGAGTGACTTGAGGAAAATAGGCCCACAAGCAGGCAATAATCTAAACATGAGATCATGATGGCCTGCACCAGAGTGGAAGTGGTATTAGAAGAGAGAAGTAAGCATATTTGAGAGCTGATGCCAAGATGGAATTGACAATCCTCAACAAGAGATTGAATATAGGCATGGCAGGGTGAGAGGCAGTGAGGAGTTAAGGATGATTTGATTTCGAGGTCAAGGGAATGGGAAAATGGTGATACCTTCTATAGTTATAAGGAAAATAGGAAGTGGAGAGAGATAAGAAGATAAGCTAATAGTTTTACTCTTGTTGAGTTTAATATGTCTACTGGACATTCAAATTGAGATTTTTGAAAAGCAGAATTGTGGGTAGAACTGGGCAAAGAAGTTAAGACTGGGTAGGTAGATTTGAGAATCATTAGTATATAGATGGCATTTACATCTGTGGGAGCTGATGAGATCAATAAGTGATGTACTAGGAAGAAATAGAAAAGAGAGCCAGTGACAGTGCTGAGAAAGAAAAAAATGCTTGTCTAAAAATAAAAATTTGAAATATATTTTGGACTTTTTTCAGAAAACAGAAAAGTTGTCAAAGCTGGAAAAAACAGAATATGTCATAAAGGCATAAATATTATATTTAAAAATTTCCTATCCAGAAAATGGGCATATCATTTCAATACCAAATAATATTAAAAACTCATAAAATCTCAATTAAAAAAAGTAACCCAAATGATCACAGTAAGAAGTAGGAATAATAGGTAGTTTTAAGTTGGAAGAGACCTTAAAAGACATATAGTGCAATGCTGTCACTTTAAAGATAAGAAAATGAGAATTAGAAAAGATATGTATTTGGCAGGAATCACATAGCTATTGTTGTCAGGGAAACAATTTTAACTCAGGTCACTCTGGCTCCAAGTTCAGTACTTCAACTGATAGGCTATAAGAATTCTAGAAGACAAAGCATCAACAACAAAATAATTCAACAAAAATGCTTTAAACCAGTCTGGACTAATTACTGAGATAACAAATAAGATATATAAGCTTTAAAGTGTGAAATAGAGCTAGAAATGTTGATTCAAAATAAAAGGGGTAATGAAGAATAACAAAAAAGAAAAATAGTATAAAAATAGTAATAGTATATATATATATATATATATATATATATATATATATAGAGAGAGAGAGAGAGAGAGAGAGAGAGAGAGAGAGAGAGAGAGAGAGAGAGAGAGAGTATATATACAAATTTTTCCAAATTTATTTGTTTTCAGTTTCAACAATCACTTCTACAAGTTCCAAATTTTCTCTACCTTCCTCCCCCTGCCCTGCCCAAGATGGCATGCACTCCTATATGCGTTCTACACATAACACTTCTATTAAGTACATTTTCACTTGTCATGTTGAATAGAAGAATTAAAACGAATGGGAGAAACCATGAGAAAAACAAAACAAAATAGAACAAAGGAGAAAATAGCCTACCTCATTCTATATTCCAACTCCATAGTTTTTTTCTCTGGATGTGGATGGCATTTTGCATCATGATTCCTTTGGAAATGTTTTGGTCCTTGCATTGCTGTGAAGAGCAATGTCTATCAAAAACATTCCTCACACATTATGGCTTTTACTGTGTATAATGTCCTCTGGACTCTGCTCACTTCACCCAGTATCAGTTCATATAAAGCTTTCCAGGTTCTTCTGAAGTCTTTCTGTTCCTCATTTCTTATAGCACAATAGAGTTTCATTACATTCATACTCTACAATTTGTTCAACCATTCCCCAATTGATTGGTGTCTCCTCAATTTTCAGTTCTTGGCCACCACAAAGAGAGCTGCTGTAAACATTTTTGTACATGTGGGATGCTTTCCCATTTCTATGATCTCTTTGGGATATAGCCCCAGAAGCAAGTGCTGCTCAAAGGGTATGCATATATTTGTAGCCCTTTGGGCATAGTTCCAAATTGCTCTCCAGAACGGTTGGATCAGCTCACAGCTCCAGCAACAATGAATTAGTGTTCCAACTCTCCCACATCTTCTCCAACACTTATTATCATCCTGTTTTGTCATATTACCCAATCTGATAGGTGTTATATAGCACCTCAGAGTTGTTTTGATTTGCATCTCTCTAATCAATAGAGATTTAGAGCATTTTTTCATAAGACTATAGAAAACTTTAATTTCTTCTTTTGAGAACTGTCTGTTCATATCCTTTGACAATTTATCAGTTGGCTAATGGCTGGTATTCTTGTAAATTTGACTCAGTTTGTTATATATTTTCGAAAAGAGGCTTTATCACAAACACTAGTAAAAATTCTTTCCCATTTTCCTGCTTCCTTCCTAATCTTGGTTGCATTGGCTTTGTTTGTGCAAAGACTTTTCAATTAATGTAATCAAATTTATCCATTTTACATTTGATAATATTCTCTGTCTCTTGTTTGGTCATAAATTCCTACATCCTCCATAAATCTGACAGAAAAACTATTCCTTGCTACCCTAATTTGCTTACAGAATCAGCCTTTATGCCTAGATCATGTTCTCATTTGGACTTTATTCTGGTAATTTTGGTTATTAGTATTATCTGGTAATTATTCTGGTAATGTGCCAGGCATTGGTCTATAACCATTTTCTGCCACATTATTTTCCAGTTTCCCCAGTAGTTTTTGTCAAACAGTAAGTTCTTATCCCAGAAGCTGGGGTCCTTGGGTTTATCAAACAGTATAATGCTATAATCATTGACTTCTATGTCTTGTGTACCTAACCCACCAGTAGCAAGTAGTTTTTATCATTGCTGCTTTTAAAACACAATTTAAGATCTAGTATGACTAGGCTATCTTCTCTAGAGTTTTTTCATTAATTCCCTTGATATTCTGGACCTTCTGTTCTTCCAGATGCATTTTGATATTATTTTTTTCTATATCTATAAAATAATGTTTAGTAGTTTGATTGGTATGGCACTGAATAAGTAAATTAACTTAGGCAAAATTGTCATTTTTATTATGTTAGTTCAACCTAGCCACAAGAAGCTAATGTTTTTCCAATTATTTAAATCTAACTTTATTTGTGGGAAAAGTGTTTTGTAATTGTGTGCATATAGTCTCTGAGTTTGTTTTGGCAGGTCAATTCCCAAACATTTTATAGTGTCTAATTTACAATGAGATTTTTCTTTCTATCTCTTGCTGTTGGGCTTTGTTAATAATTTATAGAAATGCAGATGATTTATGTGAGTTTATTTTGCATCCTGCAAATTTGCTAAAGTTTTTTATTTCAAGTAGTTTTTTACTTGATTCTCCAGAATTGTCTCAGTATATCATCACATCATCAGCAAAATATAACTTAGTTTCTTCTTTGTCTGTTCTGATTCCTTCTATTTCATTTTCCTCTCTTATTGATTTTATTTTTTACGTTTCTTTATTTATTTTTAGTTTTCAACATTCATTTTCACAAAATTATGAGTTCCAAATTTTCTCCCCATCTCTCTTCTCCCCCCTACACCAAAATGTGGTGCATTCTGATTGCTCCTTCCCCCAATCTGCCCTCCCTTCTATCACACCCTTCCCTTCCCTTATTCCCATCTTCCCTCTTTTCTTGCAGAGTAAGATAGATTTCTATACTCCATTGCCTGTATTTCTTATTTCCAGGTTGCATGGAAAAGCAATTCTCAACATTCGTTCCTAAAACTTTGAGTTCCAATTTCTGTCTCTTCCTCCCTCCCCAGCTATCCCCACTGAGAAGGAAAGCAATTCAATATAAGTTATGTATGTGTAGTTTTGCAAAAGACTCCCATAACAGTCATATTGTGTAAGACTAACTATATTTCCTTCCGTCCTATCCTGTCCCCCATTTATTCTATTCTCATTTTTGACCTTATCCCTCCCCAAAAGTGTTTACTTCTAATTGTTCCCTCTTCCCATTTGCCCTCCCTTCTACTATTACTCCCACCCCATTTATTCTCTTGTCCTCTATTTTCCTGTAGCATAAGAAAGATTTTCATACCAAATTGAGTGTGTATGTTATTCCCTCAAGTCAAATGTGATGAGAGTAAGCTTCACTTTTTTCCTCTCATCTCTCCCCTTTTCCCCTCCATTGAAAAAACCTTTATCTTCCCTCTTTCACAAGAGATAACCTCCCTTATTCCATTTCTCCCTTTCTCCTCCCAATGTATTCCTCTCTCATCCCTTGATTTTACTTTTTTAGATATCATCCCTTCCTGTTCAACTCACCCTGTGCTTTGTCTCTGTCTCTCTCTGTCTCTCTGTTCTCTCTCTCTCTCCCTATGTGTGTGTGTGTATGTGTATGTATATAATCCCTCCAACAACCCAAATACTGAGAAAAGTTTCAAGAATTACAAATATTATCTTTCCATGTAGGAATGTAAACAGTTCAACTTTAGTAAGTCCCTTATGGTTTCTAATTCCTGTTTACTTTTTTCATGTTTCTCTTGATTCTTGTATTTGAAAGTCAAATTTTCTATTCAATTCTGGTCTTTTCAACAAGAATGCTTAGATGTCCTCTATTTCCCTGAAGTTCTATTTCTTTCTTCAAAGTATTATATGCAGTTTTGCAGGGTAAGTGATTCTTGGTTTTAATATTACCTCCTTTGACCTCTGGAATATCATATTCCAAGTCTTCTGATCCCTTAGTGTAGAAGCTGCTAAATCTTGTGTTATCCTGATTGTGGTTCTACATTACCTGAATTCTTTATTTCTGGATGCTTGTAATGTTTTCTCCTTCACCTAGAAACACTTGAATTTGGCTACAATATTCCAAAGAATTTTCCTTTTGGGATCCCTTTCAGCAAGTGATTGGTGGATTCTTTCCTTTTCTATTTTACCCTCTAGTTCTAGAATATCAAGGCAGTTTGATGATGGCTTTCAAGTAGTCTGATATTTTTAAAATTCTCTCTCCTGAATCTATTTTCCAGGTCAGTTGTTTTTCCAATGAGCTATTTCACCTTGTCTTTTATTTTTTTCATCCTTTTTTTAAATAAATTTCTTGATTTTTCATAAAGTCATTATTTTCCATTTGCTTCATTCTAGTTTTTACAGAATTGCTTTCTTCTTTGAGCTTTTGGACCTATTTTTCCATTTGGCCCCTTTTGTTTTCAAGACACTTTTCTCCTCATTGGCTTTTTGGATCTGTTTTGCCATTTGGGTTAGTCTAATTTTAAAGGTGTTATTTTCTTCAGCATTTTGAAGGGTTTACTGTTTTACATGTTTACTGCATGCTGTTGACTCATTTTTTACGATTTTCTTGTTTCACTCTCATTTCTCTTCCCAATTTTTCCTTCACCTCTCTTACTTGGTTTTCAAAATCCTTTTTGAACTCTTCCATGGCATAAGACCAATTCGTTATTTTCTTGGATGCTTTGGATGCCAGGGTTTTGTCTTCGTTTTCTTCTTCTGGTAGGATGTTTTGATCTCCCTCATCAGTCATGTAAGACAATATTTCTTCACCAAGAAAGGGACAATCTATAGTCTATTTCTTTTTCCCTGCTTACTAATTTTTCCAGGTAATGGGACTTCTTTACTTCTTTGTTAAGTGGAGGGCTCAGGAAGCAGTCTCCTTTTCAGCAGGGGCTCTTGCTGCCCTGTGGCTTTGTCTGGGTCTGTGTCAGGGGTTGGGTCTGGGTCTAGGTCTGGGGTTGGAACATGTTCCCCTCTTAGCAAGGTGAGAGACCCTTCCCACTGATCTTTGAAGCTGTCTCTGGCTTCTGCATGTTCAGAAGCTTGGATACCTCAGCAGGCACCAGCAATTCAGTACCCTAATGCCTGCTCTAGCACCCTCTGTGCTGACTGGCACAGCCCATGCTGAACTTCACTCTGCTCCCAGACAGGAGAGACAGACCCTTCCCATTGACCTTCCAGATTGTCTGTGACTGGAACTCTGCTTCAATATATCATTCTATGGCTCCTACTTATCCAGAATTTCTTCGGAGTAATTTTTTACAGGTTTTTTTTGAGGGTTTGGGGGGAGAACTCTAGCGGGTCCCTGCTTCTACTCTTCCATCTTGGCTCTGCCCCCTAGGGGACTGAATTCTTGAAGACAAATCAAATTGAACATTTATAACATTAATCTGAGTTTCAATCTCTTGGGAAAACAATTTGAAATGTTGTAAAGAAATTTCTAAACTGCTCATGAACTTTAACCCAGTGATTCTACTTCTAGACATAAACTCTGAGGAGGTCAGTGAAATATTCACTGAAATATTAATAGTAACTTTATTATGGTAAAGAACTGGAAACAAAGTTTCCATCAATTAGAAGATGACTGCAAAACCAAATGATATATTAGCTTACTACAATATTGATATTTTGTAAGAAAAAAAATGAGCATAGTGAATATGAAGAAGCATGACAATATTTATAGGATCTAATGCCTGATGAAATATTAGAACCAAAGGAAAAATATGCATAATGGTCATATCATTGTAAATGGAAAGAACCATAACTACAAAAATAAAGGATACAAATACTGCAAAATTAAAGAAACCAACCTTGGTTCAAATGAAAGAGGTACCTCCTTCCACCACTCTGTCAAAGGTGAAATTAAGAATATGGAACACTGCATATAACATCAGGTTATTTTTTAATACTGGTTAATTTTGCCAAACTTTTACTTTTTTCTTTTGTATTATTTAAAATAAGGAATAGCTACAGTACATGGAGAGAGAAGGCACAAGCAAAAATATACATCATAGGAAAACAAAAGACATCAATGACATTTAATTAAGAAACATTAAATAGTAAAGATTTAAATTCTCCTGTTAAGACACATATAAATTATAGAATGATAAAACAAAATCACTTACCAAACCATAAAATCTTAGAAAGAACCTCTGACATATATTCTTACAATACAAACATAATTTGTGGCTACTGCGAACATGAATATCAGAACCCTGTCAATGTATATATATACACACAGATAGTTAATAAGATGATTGAATGAAAATGCTCAAGACGTAGAGGTCTGCTAAGATATCTTCAAGAGCACTAGACTGGAGGCTAAAGACTTTTGTTCATGTCCCTGCAGTGGTATTTACTAGTTGTGTGACTGTAGCCAGACATTTAAACTCTCTGAGCCTCAAGTTCTTTATATAAAAGATAGGGATAATAATTTTCACATAATCCATTTCCTATAATTGAAGGAAAAACATTTAGTACAAGAAGAAATTGGTACATTAATATTGAAAGGAGAGTCTAGACTAAATCTTACCTAACTGTAAGCACACACACAAAAAGTCAGATGGTAGTAAAAATGTCAAATAAAGTTGAATTCAAATCAGGAACCATCAAGAGAGATAGACTGAAGTATTACGTAATGATGAAAATAACATACAAAAATAAATACTTAAAACTTTTCAATTTATATTCAACAAACAATTCAATAGTTAAATTAATAAAAGAAAAGCTAATAATATTGCAAAAAGAAATAGTCAAAAACATTATAATAATAGGGGGTTTTCGACACTCCATTATTATGACATATCTAGTAGAAAAATTAAAAAGAAATCATAGAACTGAATTGCTTATTAAATAGGCTGAAAAGAAAAGCTCCTTTGAGTGAACAAAGAAGAAACAAACTGATATTACTTTCAAAATCACATGAAACTCTCATAAAATTGATAGTGATTATGTCAATAAAAAAAGGCATTGATCATATTAAAAATTCCAAATTATTGTATTTTTAAACAAAGATAAGAACATTAAAAATAAACAACATGAGGAAAGACCGAAAACTATGTATAAATGAGGGAGAAAAATCTATTGAAATAATTGGATTAAAGAAGAAATATGAAACAAAAATAATTAAGAGATAATAATAGTGATGTTCCTGCATTCCTTAAATACATAAAGCCTATGTGTTTAAGAAAAGCAGACCTTAAAGAAAAATGTTGTATCATCATCATCATCATCATCATCACCATCATCATCATGATTGTCATCATCATGTTAGTAGCATTTATATTGTGTTTTATGATTACAAAGCACTTTACACCTAATTTCTTTCATTTTACACTCAAAACAACCCTTGAAGATAGATGTTGTTATTATCCTCATTTTACAGATGAGTAAACTAAATCAGACATCAATTAAAGGATCATGATCACATAGTTAGTAAGTGTGCCAGATTTCAACTCATATCTTCACACTCAAACAGGTCAGTGCTCTGTCCACTGCACCCCCTAGCTATCATGACATAGGAAAATCCCTTGAGGTAGATGTAAATGTTTAACCTGGAGAACCAAAGATTTAAGAGGTGATGGGCCAGATGACTGGCGTAATAGTTTTATTCAAGTATTTGAAGGTCTGTCATGTGGAAGCAAGATTAGCATTTTCTATTTGCCCCCTACAATGCCAATGTGATATTCACAATGTCTATACTGGGCATGAATATCTCAGTGCAGTTCTGAATCATGAAATACCACAGACTCTCCACATGGAAGACAGAACCCAAACATTTATTCAGACACCAGAAAGCCAAATCCATCATAGTAACAAAAATCTATACATAATAATGCAGAGATCAATATCATCCTCAAGCTGTCCCCCTGCTAGGATTCCCATATACCAGGTCTCTTAAACAAATCACAAGCAGGCATCCCTTAAAAAAAATGCCCTTTTCACACTCACAGCCAGCTGCAGGCTTGCCTGGGTGCTTCATTTCTGACTGCTCTCATGACTAACTTCCGTTCAGCTCTGCTTTAGCTCTGCGTCTTCCTGTTCCACTCATTCAGCAAACTCTTCCTACCACAGGCTCTATGTGATTCAGACTCATGTGACTCAGGCTTCCAGACTCAGGTCGGTCACATGGGCCTATTAATGAATCAGAAAGATCTTCTTATATTAAGTTGCCATTACATGCAGCCCCAAAATCTTTCATACTCATTACATAGGGTGGGGCAATAGCATCAACAGAACTTTAACAGGGACAATAGAAAATAAGCATACAAAACAATATCTTAGGCAACTGGTGTCAAAAGAACTTTACAACAATGTAACAGGGATCACACAAAACAAAGACAAAAAACAATATCTTAGAGTGGAGCTTGATCACAAGCACTCCATTATTACCCCTCAAAAAATGGGGCTAAAATCTTGAGGTAAGGAGTGAAAGTCTCTTCTTCCACAACTACTTCCTGCTGAGATTCGAGCTATATCTGTCCCTTCCCCAAGAGGCCACATTCAAAGGGCCAGTTCTTTAGCTGGCATCCAGAGCTTGGTTGACACCAGCTCTAGGGGGGACACATCACAGTTGTGCACAGGAGGTGACATCTGACTTAAGCGATCAGGCATCTGCAGGGGGAGGGTACTGAGCCTGCAGAAAACAAATCTGACAAACAAGGTGAACAGACAGAAAGTCAAAAAGAAACAAGGGGACAATAACCAGAAGCAGGGTAGATATAGGGTCAGCCATGCTTCTAGAGTCAATGAACCCACCATTATAGCCTCATTCACAGTTGTTTCTAACTTGCAGTTTGGGAGTTATCATTCTTGTTAGAGGAATACTTTCTTTAATTTGAGCAGGTGCCTGAACAATTTCCTATTGTCTCGGCAGATGTGAAGAACTTGGATACAATGTCTCAGGAGGATCGGCAGGGGCAGTTCTCATTTCCCTGCTCAGTCTAAAATCAAGCTTGTTTCCTCAATACATTTTATATAGTTTATTAGTTGAAATATTATGTGTTTTTCCAAAATGTACCCCTACTCTCAATAGAGTAGCAAACAATTCTTTTCTTATCAGTCTTCTGACTCTGAATCTGCTGGCTATTTATTCTTCTCTCTAGAGGAAATTTATCTTTCTCACTGATTCTCACCATCCAATATACACATCTCCCATCGTTTGGGTGAACCAACTCAAAATATCTGTGACCTCCTGCTGAGTAAAATCCTCAGTTACCTCCCAAACATTGTGTGGCCCCCTTGATTCTTCTGATGTGCTTCTGCCTGAGAAGCTGCCTATACATTCTTTCACTTTTCACTTTTTTGCTTCTTTTGTCCGCTAAACTACCAATAGCCTTTCCTACTACCTGAGACCTTCCAGCTTGCTCTTCTAAAGGACAGTTTGATGCTACAACATAAAAAGCATCTCATGCAAAACAGGCAGATCTCTTTCCATCTGAGCTTTCTCCTTCAGCTGCTTGTCTCTGCTTTTACATATAATTCTATAGCTCATTAGCAAGTCCCAGACTCTCCTACACACCCCTGCCATTACTTTCTCTGGGTTCTATTGGTATTCCCTGCAAACGTCTTTCTGTCTCTGAGTTCTCCCTTCTATAGCCTTGGTTCCCAATTTTGACGAAGCCCTGTGCATTTATCCTATTCTTTTGCTAGGGAGGAATAAGGCAAATCCTCCCATCCTAAAACATTCATTTTTCCTTTGTCTCCTCTGCCTTTCTGTCTCCAAACAGATGTCTGATATTTCATGATCCCATCCTTATCACCATAACTGTAACAACGAGGACCCCAACATACACAAGAGGGCCTGCTACACAGGTTTTTAAATAAACTTTTCTAAAAAGAAAAGAAATTTTGAGAGGTCAGCAATGTACTTCAATTAAACACATATATCATTCACTTAATTCAGGGGAAAAAGTCAGCACCCTGAACTTCAGAGAATATACAAATAGAAAAATAAAGACCAACAGACAGGGCTTCCAACTCTCTGATCATAAATAATATATACATCACAGACCAAAAGACAGATCCAGCTATCTGACCATTACATACAGACATAGTTACCAGAGATAGAAGTACCAATATCTGGATTTCAGATCTACTAGCTATCCAGAGTCTTGTCTGGAAAAACAAATACTTCCAATGAGTAAGCCCCAAAGTAAAACCTCACCTCAGAATATTTATACACTTTTCAGAACTGGGGTGGACAACCCTCTGACCCAGTGCCTCAAGTGAAACTAACAAAAGATATTGAGGACTATTAGTGGGCCAGGAAGATCTTTAACTCTTCCTCCCACCCACCATTGCAAGGGCTTAATTAGGAACGGCAAGATGTAGATACAAATAGGTGGATTCAGATCTGATAAAAAAGGGTAAAAACGTCCTAACAATTTGTTACCCCAAATTGGGATGGGTTACCTCAGTGATTCTCCTTCATTAAGCATCTTCCAAAAGTGAATGTATGGCCACTTGTCTCTGTTATATAGTAGGTTGCTTCATTCTTTCTAATTGTATCTCCAGCACAATGCTTGGCACCTAACAGACATTGAAGGAATGTTCATTGATTGATTCATTCTAGATCAGGTACAGCTCAGTGTCCCCTGAGGTCTCCTCTACATCTGAGATTGCAATAACAGTACAAAATAAAAGTGCAAAAATTTCCCTGCATCCTAAAAAAAAAAGAGCAAAGTAATGGTTCAGTAGAAATAGAATACAGAAAATAAATAGATCATAAATAAATAAAAAAGAAAATGGAAAGCGTGCAATTATAAATAAAATATAATGCTTACTATACAGCTTCTGCATGTTCCCAACCTTTCCATGTAGTCACTTTTCCCTAAAATCACAGTAAACAAGAAATAAAGAAATCATTCTGATCTAGGAAATGTATTAGGGGAGTCAATTTACCTATGAAATAATGTAAGGGCTTCCAAATCTTTGCTTAGGCTTCTTGTACTACTTTGACTGAAGGACTAGAATCAAAGTCCCTGACCCGTGGAGTCTAAATTAAGAACAGTACATAAATTTGGCGGGGAGACAGAATGTCTTGATATGAAAATCTTGGACAGGGCGACTTCTAACCTTGGGAATTGTTCATCATTGGAAGTATTTAATAAGAGGTTGAATAACCATCTGTTGTAGATATTGCAGATGGAATTCCTGTTTAGATGAGGTAGATTACATAAATATTCCTTCCTAGGCTCTTCCTGCCCTTTCAGTAACTTTCACTCTTAGTATCTAAATGGCACAGGCATTCTTGTAATCACAGAGTGGCATAAGAGCACATCCTGGTTCTGCTGCCCAAATGATTTCTTAGTCCATAGGAAAAGCATAAGTCAAAGTTGACTCCTAAAACTTTACAGGGAATATAAGTGCAGTATAATATCTGACATGTCATCTTATAACAATACGACATATTTTGGCATAAGTTCTCCAGAGAGTTCCACTCAATGTTTTGTGTACTTTCCTTTCTTTTTCTTGGTATCACATTTATACCAGGAGACAGAAAAAGCTATGCATCACTCACTCTTGCCAAATGAACGGCCTATTTTCTGTTTCTTTCATATGTTTCTTTGATGACATCTCTTCCTTAAAGTTTTCTTGAGAGACACAGACAGGACAGATAGATACAAACAGACAGATAAATGAAGACACAGACAGATATACAGATACAGAGAAAAAGTGAAAAGAAAAGGACATACAGACACAGAGAGACAGAAAACTCTAAATTTAGAGCTTCTTTATTATGTCATTACTAAGATCTCAAAGAACCCAATAGTTGGAGCATGACTGAATAACTAGTATCATATAACTGTTGTATTTTTGGAAGTGACTGAACAAGTTGTAGATTAAAATTATGATGGAATACTACTGCCCTATAAGAAATGATGAGCTCAAAGATCTTAGAAAAATATGGATAGGTTTGCATGAAATAATGAAGAGTGAAATGAGAAGAATCAAGAGAACTTGTTTACAGTAAGCAATTTGGTTTTAAGAACAACTTTGGGTGAATAAATTATTTTTATTATTATTAATACCTAAATTACCCATAAAGGACAAATGAAAAAGGATGCTATCTGCATCCAGAGAAAGAACTATTAAATAGAAACACATAAAGAATGATTTTACATATATATATATATATACATATATATACATAATTTATATGTGTGTATTTATACATATAATTTATATGTGTATATGTATACACAAATATACATATATGCATATATACACTTACACACATATGTATATATACATACACACATAAATATACATACATAGACATATACACCTACTTATATACAATGGTGACTATTTCTGGGAGGGGTGGAAAGGAAAAAATATACAATAGCTTTGTTGTATATTTAAAAGGAATAACAACTTGTACATTGTAGACTGGGAGTTTTGTGTACAATCATTTTTTATTATGTTATAGAAGTGTTTGTTTTATTCCATAAATTAAAAATAAAATTAATTGTAAAAAAATAACTGTTATATAGTTGGGTTTGAGATAATTCTTGCCATAGCCCATACTGATAGAGTTTTCATTCTAGTTAAACAACCAGGAAAGGAAGCCCAGGAGTCAAGAGAATAGCAGCTAACTCCCAAACCACTAGCCCTGCTTCCAACCTGCCTTCCTGTAGCCATTATGTATTCTTCACTTCAGTGGAGAAAAGTCCCAGCATCCCAGTATGATTTCCAGCCAATTGCCACCGATGTGGTAGGTGAGCCAACCTGGATAACATAATAAAATCCCATAAATCAGAAACAAGATAAGCAAGACTGCTTCTTGTCTTTGCCTGTCAAATCATATGACATATATGGCTTACTCTGAGACTCCAGCCCATGATAATAAAGAAAAATGCCAGCTGCATTCAGAGAAAGAAATGACAAGTAGAAGTATGTATAGAATAATTTTACACACATACACACACACACGCACACACATGCATGCACACACCTGAATTTAAGGAAGTCATATCAATGTAATGCTATACTATGATGAAACTGAGTGATAAATGCAAGGAATATAAAGAAATTTGGAAATTTTTGCAGTATAACACAAAAGAAAGAAGAGCCAATTGATAGAACAGAACAGCATCATACAGACTAACTAAAGACTGTATAAAAGAAAAATATGCAGAAATTTAGAAATGATTGGATAAGTAAAGAAAATATAAGGAAACAGAAAGCAGGCAATTGATAAATTTCTACAGCAATTTTTAGTTGCAATTTTTTTTTTCAAACGGAAAGAGTTGTAACAAATATGTTATTGGTCTTGTTGATACTTAAAGTTAAGTTCATTGCTAATTATTTTAAAATGAAATTAGTACTTAACCAAAACAGACAATGTTTCACTAGAGTTTTACTTAGTGTGTGAGAATCCCTCCCAAGGAAGATATTAAATTAGCGAAGACACAGGAAGTAAAGTCAGGTAATAAATAACAGGGTCCTTGATGTATATCAAAGAGAAGGAATAGATTTGTAGCTGAACTAGTGGAACTGAACTAGTGGAGGCATGTTCTTAGCTTTAGCCAGTATAAGGGAGAAGATGAAAAGCCATTAGTGCCAAATCTGCATTTAATAAAAAAGCACCAAAATATTTCCTGTTATAAAATTCTTTTCTCATCATTTTATCAACATCACTTTAAATGAAATACTTTTGTTTAAGACAATTAGTTAAAAATGGGATTACAAATGAGACCATACTCTTAAATACATCATGATAAGAGTCCGCTATTACCGTTTTTTCTACCTTTGCCAAAACTAAGAGCAATACTTTCTCTACAATGACATTTGCTAAATGATTTAAGAACCACGGAAAAAGGACGTTTAATAAATACACAGAACCATTATTAATCTCTGGCCCTAAGCTAATGCCAAAATCAGCAGATCAGGAGAGCAGCCAAGAAATCCTCCTTCCCAGAGGTTATACTATCTGCCTTGGATAAACTATCTTTGAACCATAAAACAAACACAGGCCAAAGGCTCAAAATTAGATATGTTTGAGAATTACAAAGGGTCTTAAGTGTCAGCTTATCCAGTTCCCCTCATTTTATAGATGAGGAAATTGAGGCACAGATCCATTCAAGAGATTTTCCTAAAATGATAGTACTCTCTACTCATTCAATAAATATTTATTCATTGAGCTCCTAAATGGAAGACACCATTCTGTAAGGGATACAGCAATAAGGTAAATGACACATATAGACAGACGTTAATGCTTGGAAATATAAGTCCTATGGTTGAGAGGTGGAGGACTTCCAGTTAAGGTAGTACAATGTTTGTCTGCATTTAACAGATGAAGAAACATATGCAAAGAAATCCAATGTTTTGCCTAAGGTCACACAGCTAGTAAATGTCGATATTTTTAAAGTATTTTTAATGCAATGGGAAGATCTTTCCCATCCATTAGTAGGCCTATGTGACCTGCTTAAGTCACATGGAAGCCTTAGCCACATGAGTCTGAGTCACATGAAGCCTATGCTTGGAGGAGCTTGCTGAAGGGGTCAAGAGGAAGGGAGCAAGAAGTATGGAACAGAAAGAGGGGTTGCTGGGGCAAAGCTGAGAGGAAATTGGTCAAACTAGTCAGAGTGGGGAAGGACAGAAGAAGCAGGCAGCTAAGATTGTAAGTGTCTCTTTGTGGGAAGGCCTGATAATATGTATAGACTTCTTGGTTACTATGATGTATATCTTTGTTGCTATGATGGATTTGGTTTCTGGTGTTGGGATTCATCTTTCTGGTATTTGAATAAATGTTTTGGTTCTGTCTTCCATGTGAAAAGTATGTTGCATTTTGTGATTCAGAACTGTGCTGGCATATTCATGGCTGCCATAGGGCATAGGCGCTGTGAATTTCTCATTAGGACTACAGTGTTCCAGATAAGATTCAGTCCCAAATTATTCCTTATTTTAAGTCATGTGCTCTATCTACTACACCAGAGGTCTCAAACATGTGGCCAAAAATGTTCCAGATCTTAGCTGAAGGCAAATTAGAATGTAATTGGTAAATATTTTAACTAGCTAAATAAAAATGCAGTAAAACAGATAATATTACTTTTTAAAATCAAGTCAATATGCAACCTTCAGGATTGCTTATGTATATATTAGTGGTCCCTGTTTCTGTTTGAACTTCTGACCACTAGATTACATCATACTGCTGTTAATATGGATGAGATGAAGGAAAAAATCAAAATATGGAAAAGACATGCTGTCTAGACTCATGAAGCTTACCATGAACGTTACTATATTCTCTAACATTTTATACATATAGGAAAGCAGAATTAATGCTAAATCCAATCCTATAATAGTAGTAAAACCTGAAATCAATAATATATTTGCTTAGCTTTAATAATATTTATGGTTTACATAAATCATCTCATTTACTCAATTTGATTATTTCATCCCAATAAGCAGCAAGTTCTTTCCAGAAAACAATAATCATTGGATCACAGCTCTAGAGCTAAAAGTGAGTTTAGAAGTCATTGAATCCATGTTTATCATTTTATAGATGAGGATGAGGCCCAGAGAGATTAAATGACCTGCCCCAAATTCCATAAATAGTAAATGGCATAATTAGGATTTGAGCCCAGGACCTGAACTCTAAACCAAGTTGACTGATAATTTCATCTGTTTGTTCTCAAAGTAGAAACAAGCTTAGTCTTCTTAAGATGAATGTGCTTCAAAGAATTTTGACGTCTCTACTATGTACAAATGGTCTGTACTTGTTCCTGAGGGAAAGAGAAATTAATAAATCAAGGTCTTTACTCTCACAGAGCTTACAACCTAACACAATTTTAGAGCATCAGAACCAGGTGAGGTTTATGAAATGTTTTAGTCTAAATACTATATTAGCAGATATCTCAACAATATCCCTGAAAGCTGATTATCTAGCTCTGCTTTCGAAACTTGCATTGATGAGGAACTTACTAATTCCAGAGGAAGCACATTTCATTCTGCGATGTAATTGACAATTAGAAAACACGTCCCTGCAATACTCTTTCACTAGACTAAAATTAGCCTCTCTTTCCTGTTCTTTGCAGCCAAGAAAAATAAAAGAAATGTGTTCCCTCCCCCATTCCCTTCTTGGTTTGAATAGCCCTTTTAAAAGCTCAGTTCCCTTTAAAAGCAACTCTAAGCTAGTTTAAACACCATTAAATACATATTTTGTTTTTCTAATTGTTGTTACAGTTACTGAGACAGATTTAAGGAAATTATCTACCATTAGTTGTAAGTTCTTTAAAATATTTTTATAGTTCTTTTCATGTGCAGGATATAGATTATAACTCTATTTTTTTACTCAAATATAATATTAGCAATTCAAAGGTGAAAGGAAATTTAGAGGCATCTAGTCCAGGCCCACCCCTCTTATTCTACAGCTGAAGAAACTAATTCCAACCAAAGAATTGAATGGCTTTGTCAAAATTCACACAGCATGTTGGTGGATGAACCAACACTAGACTCTAGGTTACTTAAATTTTAGGACATTGTTCTTTTGCCTCGGCTTTATTGACAGCATTATAGAGTATGCCAATGTGATAACATGGAAAAGTAGAATCAGTTCACCAATAGTTCATAGAAAAAATTTATTCAATTATGTCCATTGAGACTTATGAAGCACAAGAATATTCATAAGTCCACAAATGAATCTTCCAGATATAACTATATGCCATCAAATATTTTGAACTATTAAAAAATACAGTCAAGAGTCTGAGTTTTCTTAGAAACAGAATCAACAAAGGCAAATATTTTCAAAGGATTTAAAATTATCTTTTGTCCACTAAATCAAACATATTTTCTATACTTTACTTTTAGGAGTTACATATAAATGGAAACAAATAAATTGCCAGAAATCTAGTCTAAGGAGATAATTACAGATAACATCCTGAGATCAGTCCAGATTGAGGACAATATCCATGCCTTCTGAAGCAACAAAGTTTTACAATAAACAGTGATATTTAAAAATAAAAATTCTAAAAAGACTTGAGGCAGTAAATGATATGAAATTATATTAAAAATTACTTACATTTATCAATCTTTGAAGATAAATTAATGCAATGTTCAATAAGAAGGACTAATTGTTTTTAATGGAATAATATTTGAAACTTGAAAGGAACTCAGAGGACATCATGTCCAACTCTTGTACTTTACAGAAAAAGAGAACGAAGGCTTTAAAAATAAGATAATTTACCATTAATCATCCTCGCAGTAAGTAGTGGAGGTGAATTTTAAGCCTTGTGCCTCTGCCTCCAAATCCACTGAGCTTTATAATAAATGTGGACATGATCGATGTTTTTCAGCTTACCCCCCCCCCCAAAAAAAATCAGGTAACTGGAGTACTCCTTTCTCCAATATTTCTAGATATTTGAGGCTTTTAAAAATTATTCAATGGTTAAACTTTTGGAAAAAGTATTGAATTTGACATCAGAAAACGAGTTCAAATCTGTCTTTTGCTAGGTACTACCTCTTTGTCTTCAGTCAAGTCAGACTTTAATCTTTCCAGGCCTTAGTTTTCTCATTCATAAAAATGATAGGGTTGGACCAGTTCATCTCTCAAAGTCCATTTCATATTCTAATCTATGATCTTGTGACAACTCCAATTAATGGATGAAATAAAAAGAAAATAATTATATTTTTGTTTCACATTTTAATATCATCATCATCATTATCATAATTATAAAGAAAGAGCTTCTATTTGATTATGGATCTTAAAATATGAAAGTAGCTATGTATGCCCACATCTTAGTTTAGATTTGGGAGTCCAGGTCATCAGTGTGCTTGTGTGTGTGTGTGTGTGTGTGTGTGTGTGTGTGTGTGTGTGTGTGTATGTGTTTATCTTTCTCTATTCATGCATACTGACTAGAATAAATATAATCTTATCTCACTTGTGGTCCTAAGAATTTTTTTCATAGTATAGATAACAGCCTTTGTAGTAATGTTTTTTGAATTGAACTGAGTTATGTTAATCTTATCATCATGTTCTACAAATTCATAGGAACCTTCCTCATGATAATCATTATGTCTACCCAACAAAAGGAAAATAAACTCAAAAACAATTTCTATATTTGGACCTAAAATGAAGAAAATTTTGAATCAAAGAATCAAATAATCTCAGAGTTGGAGGAGACTTCTGGAATATGTTACTTCAACCTCTACTCAAAAATCTTTAAGGCAATGTGTATGTATATAAAACATCCCTTATCAGTTCTCATCCGCATCGGTTTGAAGATATTCAGTGATGTGAAACTGAACTTCCAACTCACCTCATTTTATTTGGACAGCAAATGTCTATATATCTTACATCAAAATCTGTTTTCTTTTAACTTCCACTCATTAAGCCTGTACTGATTCTCTAGAGTCAAGCTGAATAAATTTATTCCTTTTTTCCACATGGTAACTTTCCAAATACATGAAAATATTGAATCTGTCTCTGCTAAATCTCTCTAGGCTAACTGTCTCCAATTTCTTTATCAATTTTTTGCATAGCAGAATTCTGAGTTTTCCTACTATACTGATCCATCTTCTCTGGTTCAGCTTTTACTTATCAAAATCTCTTCTAAAATGCCATGGCCAAAGTTTGACATAATGTTTCAGGTGTGACCTGGCCAGGAATATGCCTTTTTATTCCATACACTCTGATTCTATTAATGGACCTGATATTTGATTAGATTTTTTTTTTTTGGCTACCTACCAGACTAAAATTGATCTGACAGGTCACTAAAATTCAACCATTTGTCTTTGGAATTCTTTAAATTACACATATTCTCATTCTGAAATTTTGCAATAGCTCTTTTGAACACGAAGAGGAGAGTGTTTCATATATTCATATTTAATTTCACCTAATAAGATCCAATTTTTAGGTTGCATTATGGAGCAGGGATGATTTTCAGTTCTTAGGATAATAGAGTGAGAGCTAGAACAGACCTTAGAGATCACTGAGTACAACCTTTTCATTTTACAGACAAGGTAAAGGAGGTCAAAGGTGATTAAATGACTTGGTACAGGGTCATAAAATCAATACATGCCTGAGGTGGGAATTCTGGTCTTCTTGATTAAAAGTACAACCTGAAGAACTTAAGTTTTAGAGTGCCTCTCCAAACTAGAAAGGACATTAGAATAGACAGGCTCAGAGATAAATACTGACTCATCAATATAAGGGTGGCTTCTAGATGATTAGCATTCTGGCCACAGCAACTCATGAAAATATGTAAGTTGTGTAAAAGCCATTAATTATCTATGGAGGTAGAGGGACCAACAATAATGAAATTCAAAATAATTTGAAAATATTATTAAACATATTCTTTGTGCTAGTTTGCAGGGATATATGGACATATGCAATCTTTATCCTCAAGAGGGTGTAGTCTATTGGGGAATACAACATGGGGAATTGGGAGGCAACTATGAAATAATGGATGTAAAACACTTCACAAACCTTGAAGTGTTATTTAAATGCCAGTTGTTATCATCATCATCATCATCATCCTCATCCTCATCATCATCATCATATGCCTATAGTCACCAGGACTACAGTTTGATGATGATT
Source organism: Notamacropus eugenii (assembly GCF_028372415.1). Taxonomy (NCBI): domain Eukaryota; kingdom Metazoa; phylum Chordata; class Mammalia; order Diprotodontia; family Macropodidae; genus Notamacropus; species Notamacropus eugenii. Next base: position 70,425,069 of record NC_092878.1, on the reverse strand, counting down.
TTATTCAGTGAGGTTCCTACTGCCCTCCTGTTGAGATCTAGTAATGCTTATAAAGCAATACAGGGATATGCAGGTAAATGTGTAACAACCAAACTATGAGGAAGAGGGGTTGTTGCTGGAAATGTATTTAGTCAACTCCAACTAAAACCTTATCTTTTATTGGAAGCCTTCCTCAACCCAAATTCTAATGCCTTCTAGTGCCTTCCTTCATGTTATTTTCCCCCTGTTTATCCTTTAATAGCTAGCTTCCTATATGTATATTTTCATGTTATCTTGCTCATTAGATTTTAAACTCTTTGCAGGGACTTTCTTTTGATTCTTTTTGTAACACTGCTACTTAGCATAGAGCCTGGAACACACTTAATAAAGGTTGATTGATTGATTGATTGATTACATTGATCTAAGAATAAGAAAAAGTAAAGTTATAGATGGAGGGAAGAGCCTATATAAAGTCAAACAGAGATGCAATACTAATATCTGGGAAAAGAAACTAATCTGGGTTTCCAGGAAGTAAGGGAGAGTAGGTAAAGAATTAGAGAGTGGATCAAAGGAAGCTTACCTGGAAAGGTAATTTAAAGTTAGTCTCTGCAGGATTTTGAATATGAATTGGCATAGTTTGTATTTTATGCTATTTACTTAGGAACCAAGGAAGATGTTTAAGTATGGAAGTTTTAATTTTATTTTAGGAGAAATATTTTGGTAGCTTGGTGGAAGGTGGAGAGAAGAAAAGAGAGACTGAAATCAGGAAAGGGCAAATTTGGTTATAGTATTCCAGGTGAAAGGTGATGTACAACGAAGACCTGAGCAAAGGTAGTGACTGTGTGAGTGACAGAACAAATCCATAAAACTCGATAATTGATTAAATATTACAGAACATTTATCTTATTCATTGTGATGCTAATTTTATTGATGGGAACTGATGAGATCGCCAAGAAAGACTAAAAAGAAAAGAGAAGAGAGCTAAGGACAGACATGTGGGGGCATCCATGATTTAGTGGCTATGACTTGTATGAAAATCTAGCAAAGGGAACTGAGACATGATCTATCAGATAGGTAGGACAAAAATCAGGAGAAAGCAGTATCATGAAAAGCTAAACAGTAAATAGAAGAAGAGAGTATTCAACAGTGCCAAAGGCTTTAGACAGATCCAGAAAGAAACGTCATAAGATACAGCAATTGAGAGACTACTGTTATCCTTAGTTGGGTTTCTTGCTGCCTAAGGCTTAAAAGATCACACCTATGAGGAAGTGGATTTAGAGGTTTTAGAAAGTTTAATCAATCAATATTTATTAAGTACTTGCAATGTGTCAAGTACAATGCTAAGTACTAGGAATTTTTGTTGCTGTTTAGTTGTTTTTCAGTTACATCTGACTCTTCTTGAACCCATTTGGGATTTTCTTGGTAGAAATACTGAAGTAGTTTGCCATTTCCTTCTGTAACTCATTTTCACAGATGACAAAACTGAGGAAAAAAAGAGTTAAGTGACTCGCCCAGGGTCACATAGCTAATAAGCATCTGAGGCCAGATTTGAACCAAAGAAGATGAGTCTTTCTGATTCCATGCCCAGCACTCTATCAACTGTGCTACCAAATTGCCCAATGTTAGAAGTACTAAGAGGAATAACAGGATGCTTTACTGACCTAGTGTAACTGTTCTCATGAAGAATGTGTAGGCAGAGGGAGGTTTTATCTGAATTTTTATCCTATTAAATCTTAAATAAAGTTGTTTTGTGGTTTTTATGGCCCAGGAATGTCTTATCTTATTGTATTCTTATCCTCAGGCTGGATCACTGGACTAACTTGAGTTAGGCCTGGCTTATTATACCTATGAAGAATCTACCTTAATCCTGTTAAAAACGAACAAGCAAAAAATAGAGGCTCTATTTTCCTAAGCACTTCTCTTATTTTCCAGAATCCTTCAAGCAGAACCAGTGGGAATTCAGCCACCACACCTGTATACCTGTACTTTCACAGTCCTGAGATACAGTGGTTTAACCTTCCCTAATGAAAGCTCAGTGATCTCTTACTATATCTTCACTTGCCTTCAGTGTCAGTTTCCTGTTACCCATTGTTCTATTATTTTAGACTTAACTACATCAGAGAAAAAGAGGACAAAAACAATTTGCATTTTCATGAATTACCTTCTTGGCTGTGAACAATCCCAATTTAATATTCTAACTGAACAACTCTTCACTTTGCACTGACTTTATAGACCCTGCCTCAGATTATAACAGAGTATATAGCTGGTTTACTGGCTTTGAGTCACTTTCATACTAACTTCAATGGCTAGAAGCCTCCTGGGGACAGAGATGATAAGAGAACCCTTCAGCTGCCAACCCCTGAAAGTGTCTGCTTATGAGAGCCCCAAATATTTAACTTTCCCAATTGTAAATCCATTAAGCTGGGATTGATGTAAGCACATGCTGAGTGAAAAATGATATGGATACATGCATGAAAACAGGGAAATGCAGAGAGTTACTCAGGGTTGTTTGAATGTTGTCAATATAGTTGAGTTGTTTTTTTTCTTTTTGGTTGTTGTTGAATTGATCTAATGAAATAGGAAGAATTCTAATTAAATGAGTGTTTAGATCTGTCTTCTTTCTCTGTCTCTGTGTCTCTTTCCCACTCCCCTCCCCTCTTTTCCCCCTTCCCTCCCTTCTCCTATCTTCTCCCTTTCTTTCTTCTTCCACTCATAAATGAATGTTGGAGACCTCAGAATATTTCTCACCAGTTCTCTACTTAAAGCAAATCATGTAACTTCTCTTTTTATTTTTTAGAATCATTTTCAACCAGACAATACTTATTAACTGCAAAAGCACATTAGGAATTCCACCAGCTTAAGCATTGAAAGAGAATTTAGACATAATCCAAACCAAACAGCCCATTTTACAAATGGGAAAACTGAGGCCTAGAGAGATTAACTTACTTGAGATCAAAACTATACCAGAATTTGAATTCATATTCTGTCCTTTAAACTGATGATGATGATGATGATTAAGATAGTCTTACTATAATCATACTACCCACATTTTCATGTTGCACATGTTCTAATATTATAGGTGATAGGGTGTGTGGTAGAGTAGATAGAGAGCTGGTTAGGGAATCAGGAAAACCTTGTCTCAAGGCCTACCTCTGATACAAATAAGATGTGTGAAATAGAAAAGTCACTTACTGCACTTTCTTTCTAGCAATCAGGTTTAAGTGACTTGCCCGGGGTCACATAGCTAGTAAATATTTGAGGCTGGTTATAAACTCTGGTCCTCCTGACTCCAGGCTCAGTGCTCTATCCACTGTGCCACCTAGTCACCATTATAGGATACTTTCTAAGACTATAAGTTGTAGAAAAATAATTGTCCTGCCTTAGTAAAGGAAGTCTCCTCAACTAGTAAGTTCCAATGTAATGCCAATGTGATAACAGACATACTTCCTATACTGTTGCTGAACTTAATTATACCTCTGCAGAACATAATACAGCCATATAGGTCAGAAAGTCCTTCACTTCTTGTCCATTAAGGGTAAAGTTGTAGTTTTCATTTCTATGTAAACACATAGAGGATTGTGCGCGCGTGTGTGTGTGTATGTACGTGTTTAAACACTCAGAAAACTCCAGACTCTAATTTTTACCCTGCCCCATCTCAAAGTTAACGTCATTAACTCTTCTAAGACAATTCCAAAGGCCTCATGATGGAAAATGTTATCGACATCCAGAGAAAGAACTGTGGAGCATGAATGCAGACAGAAGAAGACTTTTTTTTTTTTCCTTTTGTTCCTATTCTTCTTTCACAATATGGCAAATGTGGAAACATGTTTAATATATGGTACATATATAGCTATATCAGATTGCTTGCCATTTTGGGTGGAGAATGGAAGGAGAAAATAATTTGGAACTCAAAATTTATAAAAGTGAATATTGAAAATTATTTTTGTATGTAATTGGATTAATTAAGTCATGAAAATAAAAGGCATAAGGGACTCTGAATGCAGATCAAAGCATATTTTTTCACTTTATTCTTTTTCATATGTGTTTTTTTATCTGTTTCTTCTTTCACAACTGTGACTGATATGGAAATATATTTTACATAATAGAACATGTATAACCTATATCAAAATGCCTACCATTTTCAGAAAAGAGGAGGGGGAGGAGAGAGAGAGAAATATCTGGAAATTAAAATCTTGTAAAAATGAATGCTAAATATTTTTTGACATGTAATTAGGGGGGAGATAAAATACTATTTTTACGAAAGTGGAAAATAAAGTAAATTGACTGGAAAAAATAATATAATAAACTCTATCATCTAACATAATAACAGAGGGTAGTGATGGCCTGGGCATTATATATATAATATAAACATATACATTATATAAATTATATACATATATACAATTATATACCTATATTATATACATACATACTTTATATACATTGGGCAATGTAGGGATCAGTAAGGAGGTGGTTGCTTAAGCAAGCTGAAGTCAGTTTGCTTTCACAGAATTTCAGTTATAAGTGAGCTAAACTATGTTCTAACACAGCCTTTATGAGGAACTCTCATCCCAAAATATCCATTACAATTCCAGTGAACTCTCCCTGTTCGCATGTTTTTTTTCTTATATAGAAGTGTAATCTAAAGGTAGACGGATGGCACAGTGGATAGAGCCAGGAAGACCTGAATTCAAATCAGGACTCAGGTACCAGCTATGTGACCCTGGACAAGTCACTTAATCCTCTCTGCTTCATATTCCTCCTCTATAAAATGAGCTACAGAAGAAAATGGCAAACCTCTCCAGTATTTCTGCCAAGGGAATGCTAAAAGGGATCACAAAGATGTGGACACAACTGAAAAAAAATGACTAAATAACAAGAATATCCCCCTTTCTTCTGGTGATTTTGTTGGGAGAAGAATAGGTAGTAGCATCATACTACATAATTACACACATATACACCTTCCTTTAGGAATAGCTTACAATCGAAGGTAGAGTTCATAATCTTTTATGAACTTCATGTACATGGAAGGAGGGCCCCACATCTTCCAAGTCTTCTGAATGTCAGTCTATGACAAGTTGTGAAGAGACATCTTCAACTCTACTCTTTCTCATCTTTGGAATAAATCAGTTGCCAAGTCATAATGTAGATTCTGCCAAGCACTCCAGTATCTTTGCCAAGAACACCCCAAAATGAATCACAAAGACTTGGACATGTCTGGAATGACTGGACAACAACAACAAAAACAGCACCGACAACAAATCTACATTTACTTGTTTATTTTTACTGTCTATTGCATATGCTTACAGACAGTAGAAATGAACCATTAAATGGTCTTATACAGACAGACACACCGCCCCCAGGCTGGAAGTTCAGAGTCCACTCAAAGACCTATCTCACTACTGATTAATAAGGAAGATTTGACATGCTCAATGGTTTGCCTTTGCTCACATTCTTGGTAGCCCACCACTTTGGGGGACAAACTATACTAATGCCAAAAAGTATAGACACATGATTGGTACAGCCCACCGGCAACTCAAAACTCTCATACTCCAAATATCCACTAGCTTTAAAGGTACTCTTACAGGTAGAATTACAGAATATCACATTCAGCTCTTTTAGGATTTTAATGGACAAAATTATCATTAATTCAAGAATTTATCATATATTTTACTTTTAGCTGAAAACTCCTGTAGATGTTCAAATAGCTCATGTCATCACATTCTCAAATAACTCTAAACCAGCTTTATAATATGTTTTTTAACCTCACTACCAATTTCTTCATTATGGTGGGAAGGTTGGTGGTAGATTCCCACAATATGCAATTCGTTTCTAGATCCAACGATCCTCATACAATCCTTAACAAAATGTGGATTTTCTCCATTCCATCAATTTAACTTAATTGAATCCTTTAAATAAGATATAAGATATAATTTTCCAAAGCAAGTCATGAGTTACATACCATCAAAATCTCAGTGACACCATTAATGTTGAATGTGTTTTGAAAGATATTTCTAGTTTTCCTTGCTTATCAAGGAAAACTATTATGAAATAGTTCCTTGCTTATCAAGGAAAACTATTATCAAATTTCTGCAATACTTGTATAGCTATTTGAACCTATAACATTTATTACTGCTGGTATTAAAATTGTATGTTGTTCTTCTTCCCTGACCAAGGCCCCTTCCTGCTTATAGTCAATATAGTAAGTGTGTGTGTGTGTGTGTGTGTGTGTGTGTGTGTAGGCCATAGTTAAATATACATATATACATACACACACATATATATGTATATGTATACACATATATATGTGTGTGTATGTATATATGTACATATATGTGTATATATATATATATATATGTATATATAGTACAATATAGATTAGATAGATAGAAAGTTGGTCCTAAGACTATATGCTAAGTTAGGGGAGACCAGCTAGGTCTTACTGGAAGAGCCCTTCAGTCCTACTAACTGCTATTTGTCTATAAGCCTCAGATAAACTCCAGATATGTATGGTAAGATCAAAAGAATACTAGCAAAGTATTGCATTAAGGAACTAACCCTAAAGTGTTGCTAACAACTTTGAGATGATGTGGTTATATTAATGAACTGAACCTAAAGTGGCAGGGATAAGAGTTAGTTCATCCAACACCACCAAAACCCTATAAAAAAATGAGACCCCAAATTTCTGCCCCTAATCCCCATCTCACCAATCTTCCATCAGTTCCAACTCCAGTCCAAGGTTATGTGACTCTCTGTGTCTCTCCTACTCACTATTCTCTTCCCCATACTGTCTGCCTTTCTGTACCATCCCATCCTCAGTCCCTACCCTAGCTGACTCTATATCCCTTGAATTGTTTGCCTCCGTGCTTTTTGCACCATTTGTTTGTGTACTTTTTGTGCTATTTGACAGCATACTCTCTGTACCTTATAAGGTGTGTTGAAACATTACACCTCACTTGCTTCTCCTACTTGGCTCAGAGAGAATCTCTTGCAGTCTTATTTTCTTAGTCAGAAATTGAGATTACAAGCCACTCACAAGCTAAGCACAATGAATTCCTGGATAGAAAAGAAGAACTAAACTTCGTATCTTCTCTGAGGACATTTCTCCCCTTTTTTCCTGAGTCATAATAAATCTATAAGAATTTCATAAATTCATTGACATTTCATTGGCTTTCCTGTGAATTGCTGGTCCTCATCACTGACATTATTCTTTTCTACATTGTGTCTGGTTTTATAGTATCTATAGTATCTGGTTTTATAAATATCTGTGTCTGCTTTCTCTCCTTTCCCTTACACTTTCATTTTAGATTCCTTTTGATCAGATTCACCTGTCTTTAGGGAAGTATATATTTTATTGGTATCCCACCTAATAAGGAAATTTAATTTCAGAAATGTGTGGTCAGTTATCCATGTGCAAATAATTGAGAGTTGACTGGATTGTCAACATTTCTAATGAATGGTAGCACTATTATGGCTCTGACTACTTATCCTAAGGAACAGAAGCAGCATGGACTCTTGGGGCTGGAGGGAACCATACAGTTAAACCAATATAATCTTTATTTTACAAAAAGAAAAATAAATGAGATTCCAAGAAATGAATTGATTTTTCCAAGGACACATAGCTAGTATCTGACAGTATCAGAACATAAACCAAGATTTTCCTAAACCACATGTATCCTTTGAGTGTATCTAATGTCCTTAGGCCCAGTGGAGTCTTATTCCAGAATCAGAGGAGATTAATCAGGAGTCTTGTGATGACCAGAATGCCAATATAAATATCAAACAAAACATTACGAATGTCTTATTCAAAGAAAATAATTTTGGTCCTAAAATATCACTGTTTTAATGTAGCTATGTAGAAAGAAAAGCATCTTTTTTTTTTTTTTTGCTTTTTTTAAGATCAACAATATCAATGAAACGAGTTGTTTTTCTTAATTTGTCCATTGTCTTCCTAGGCAAGAAGCACCCTGGAAAAATCTGCATCAGAGATAAATTCCATGAGTAAAGTGGTCCTTGCTAACCTTTCCAAAAGTCCTGGCTCACTCCATAAGAGTGATTCTGCACATTGAAATTAATGGGAGTTTTAGAAGTGGATAAGGCTGGAACAGGCTCTTTTAAAGGCAGTGCATCATGACAGTCTGAGCTGGAGAAGACTGTTTCAGACCCTTGGCAAATAGAGAAGACAGAGGGGGTGGGTGGCCCAACATTGATTTATTATTAGTAATAAACTTGGCCAAGGGGCCAACAAAACCTGGAATTAATCTCCCCCTAGAGAATGCAATGACAGCTCTCTCAGGACTGGTTTTAAGCAAAGCCAAAGTATTGTTTGAGAAACCAAAAAGAGGTATATTCCACAAGGGGGATCAGAAAAGTAGGTCAGTAGATCAAATGCCAGATTCTGAACTTTGGGCAAGGGAATAGCAGCTTAGGAAGAAATAGGGAAAGGGAAAAGTAACTTAGGAAGAAATAATTGTTATTAGGCACAGTGAGTGAATAAGGAAATAAATACCAAAAGTAAAATTTAACAACTGAAAGAAGAATTTAATAATGTCTTTGAGGGAGGATGGTAGGGGAAAACAAACATAGTAATAAATTGGTATTTATGAATGCTTGCTAGCTATCTAAAACCGTGTCAGGCACTAGACAGATACTGTCCTCATATATTTTTTGATAATCTAATGATGCCATATTTCAAATTAGTGAAAAAAATGTTATTGCCATCACAGCTGAATCTTCTCTGGGAAACTTCTTCCCTGACTTTCTGCCCAACAACTCAGAAGTGTCTTCCCTTCCTGAGACTACTTTCCATATACTCTCTATATAAATTGTAAGTGTTGAATTATGTACAAGACTTCTCCATTATAATATAAGCAGCAGAGGACAGGAATTATTTTTTTTTTTAATTTGTATTCCCAATGCTTAGAACAAGGTCATGCACATGGTGAGCTCTCAAAAAATTATTATAATTGACTCATTAATTATTGGGTCCCATGTATAGCAAAAATATTAAAAACAACACTCTTATGGTAGCAACAAAATCAGTTTTACTTTTTGGGTAATGGCCAGACAAATTGTAGTATATTAATATAATTATCACACTGTTAAGAACACAACATGAGAAATTCAAAGTAACATGGAAAGACTTGCAGTAACTGGGACAATAATAAATAAATAGAATCAAGGAAATAATATGTAATATGATGATGCAAATTAAAAGTATAATAAAAACAAAAGAGAATAAAATATTACGTGATGACAAATTTTGACTCTGAGGAAGAAATGGACCTTAATTTTACCTTGAAGAGATATGGATGGGGGATATTGTATTCTCTGACAGAAGGTATCTCTGTGTTTTCTGTTTTTATTTAACAATTTTTTTCTTTTATACAAAAGATTGTGGCTTCTTATTGGTTTGAGGGCGATGTGGGTGGTGAGGTGATGGGTTTTATGCCTTAAAATGACTTTTATGTAAAAGCAAAAGTTATGAAAAGCAGATTTTATTTTGTTTTGCTTTTTGAGTTAATGTTGGTTTCAGAGTTTATAGTTCAGGAAATTCTAGCCAGTCCTAGACATCTTCTTGCACACACAGTGTCTCGATCTTCACTTTACCTGAAACAAGACTTAACAATTATATGTTGATTTTGGCAAAGAAGAAGGAAATAAGTGATAAAATAATGGTTCAGGGATATGTATGCATCCACTTCATTGGATTTTTATTTCTGCCTTTCTCTTAGACCAAACAGGTTCAGGTGTCAATTGCATCAAGGGGATATCAAATTCTATACAGATCACACACACACACACATACATGCATGCATTGCCACACACATGCATACACCCTAGCTGAAGAGTTCAATCAGTTGCTACTTTTTAAGTGCAAAAGACCTAATCATTGACTTGGGTCATCTTTTCATTCAGGATACTCCTAGATCCACAGGAAAGTGGTATAGAAACAGTTTAATTACCACATAGATGAGAAGATCTTTAAGTTCTAATTTCCTTTTTGCCCTATTAAATTAGTATTTTCCAGACTGCATTAAACAGTTGCAGTGTGGACTAGCACACTCCAATCCAGGATGTACCTAGAATAAAAAACACATGATTTTAAGTGCTAACTCCAAAATACACTGTCTCTGTGACCATGGATGATTCACTTCACTTGTCAGTATGTCAGGCAATTCCCTAAGGATACTAAGTTACAGAGAAGCCATGAATTTGCACTGGTGCAAAGGATTTCAATGCTGGGAGTACCATCTTAATAATAAAGTGGCAATGTAATGCCATCGACTTGCATGTTCCACTCAAAGATGCTGATCACAATCCAAATATGTCTGTCCATCCCAAGTGATTCTTGCCCATATCCTGCCATGAATTCACCAGGGAAAGTATACTTAACAATCCAGGGACAATCACTTCCTCCTGGCATCTTGAGAATAGAGAGGGCACAGGGGTGAAGCCAAGATGATGGAGTAAAAAAGCAGGGATTTTCCAGAGCTCTCCTTCAAAGCCCTCTATATACCTGCAAAAAATTACTCTAACAAATTCTAGAGCTATAGAACCCACAAAATAACAGAGTACAATTAATCCCCAGCCTAAGACAACCTGGAAAGTCGACAGGAAGGGTTTTCACACCAGGCAGGGAGCAGAGTGTAGCATAATATGTGCCACAGGCCTCATGGGACTGGGTCATTGGCTGCTGTGGCAGTTTCCAGACTTCTCGACCCATAAACACCAAAAAGGTCAGTGGGAAAACTGTGTGACTTGGGTGACAAAGGAACATGTGGTCCTGGCCCCAGCCCCAGGGTGGTGGCGATGTTGGCAAGTGGCAGTGATGGAAGCAGCAGCAGTGGCAGCAGCGGCAGCAGCAGCAAAAGCAGGAACAAAGGCTGTTTCCAGAGCTCTGGGCCCACAGATGGTAGGGGATGGAGCAGCTGATACAAAATACCTGAAGCCTGGGACAGTATACCCACCTCCACCAGCAACCCCACTGGAAGCCGAGTCCTACCTTGACAAAGAATTAGAAAGTCAAGTGTTTGTCTGGGAAGATGAGTAACCATTATGTATCTATCTATCTATCTGTCTATCTATCTAGTTAGCTAGCTATCTATGAAAAAAACAAAAAAACCCAGACTATAGAATGTTACTTTGGTGACAAGGAAGATCAGTAAATACAACCAGACGAGGGCAGCAGAATCAAAGTTCCTACATCAAAACCCTCTAAGAGGAATATGAATTGGTATCAGGCCATGGAGGAGCTCAAAAAGGATTTTGAAAATCATGTAAGAGAAGTAGAGGGAAACTTGGGAAGAGAAATGAGAGTGGTGCAAAAAAATCGTGAAAATTGAGTCAACAACTTGCTAAAGGAGAACCCCCAAAATACTGAAGAAAATGACACCTTAAAAATATATTAATCCAAATGGCAAAAGAAGTCTAGAAAGCCAATGAGAAAAAGAATGCCTTAAAAAGCAGAATTGGACAAATGGAAAAGGAGGCCCAAAAGCTTACTGAAGAAAATAATTCCTTCAGAATTAGAATAGAGTAAATTGAAGATGACTTAATGAGAAATCAAGAAATTATTAAACAAAACCAAAAGAATGAAAAAATAGATGATGTAAAATATCTCATTGGAAGAATTACTGACATGTAAAATCAGTTCAGGAGAGATAATTTAAAAATTATTGGACTACTTGAAAGTCATGACTAAAAATAAAAGAACCTAGACATCATCTTTCAAAAAAATGTCAAGGAAAACTGTGCTGATATTCTAGAATCAGAGGGTAAAATAGATATTGAAAGAATCCACAGATTATCTATGGAAAGAGATATTAAAAGGAAAACTCCTAGGATTATTGGAGCTAAATTCCGGATTACCCAGGTCAAAGAAAAAATATTGCAAACAGACAGAAAGAAACAATTCAAGTATTGTGGAAATAAATTTAGGATAATACAAGATCTAGCAACTTCAACATTAAGGGACTGTAGGTTTTGGAATATGATATTCTAAAGATCAGAGGAGCTAGGATTAAAATCACGAATCATTTACCCAGCAAAACTGTGTATAATCCTTCAAGGGAAAAAGAAATGGACATTCAATGAAATAGATTCCTTTCAAGCATTCTTGATGAAAAGACCAGAGCTGAATAGAAATTTGACTTTTCAAAAACAACAATCAAGAGAAGCATGAATAGGTCAACAGAAGAGAGAAATCAGAAGATGCTTATTAAAGCTGAAGTGTTTACATTCCTATATGGAAAGATGATATTTGTAACACATGAGTCCTTTCTCAGTATTAAGGAAATTGAAGGAGATTAGATAGATGATGAATAGATAGATGATAGATAGATAGATAGATAGATAGATAGATAGATAGATAGATAGATAGATAGATGGTACATGGTGAGTTGAATATGAAGGGATAGTATCTAAAAATAAAATTAAGGGGTGAGAGAGGAATACAATGAAAGAAGGAGAAAAGGAGATACATAATGGGGTAAATTATCTCACATAAAAGAGGCAAGAAAAAGGTTTTTCAATTTAGGGGAAGTGGGGAGGTGAGAAGGAATGAGTGAACCTTATTTTCATTGGATTTAGTTTAAGGACGGAATAATATAAACACTCAATTAACTATCTTACACTACAGCAAAGTGGAGAGGGGAGCAGATAATGGGGGACTGATAAAAGGGAGGGCAGATTGGGGGAAGGGATAGACAGAAGCAAACACTTTAGAAAAAGGATAGAGTCAAAGGAGAAAACAGAATATTTGTGGGGGCAAGAGAGGATGGAGGAAAATATAGTTAGTTTTTCACAATGTGACTATTATGTCACATATTATATGTCCAATATTATATGTCCAAGCTATATTGGATTGCTTGCCTTCTTGATGGGGGTAGATGGGGAGGGAAGAAGGGAGGCAATTGAGAAACTCAAAAATTTTAAAAGAAATACTAAAAAATTGTTTTTACATGCAACTGAGAAATAAGGTATACAGAAATGGGGTTTAGAAATCTATATTGCCCTTCAAGAAAGTAATGGAGAAAGGGATAAGAGTGGGGGATGACAAAGGGGATAGCACACTGGGGTAAGGGGCAATCAGAATGCATACCATGTCAGGGTGAGGGGAAGGGGAAAGATGGGGAGAAAATTTGGAACTCAAAATCTTGTAGGAATGAATGTTAAAAACTAAATGAATAAATTTCAATCTTTAAAAGAAAAGAATAGACAGAGCACAACCAGTCAATTTTCTTTTTAATTGTACATTTCCTTTATGTTATCCTTCACTGCAGTAATTATTTGTGGTTCCTTATTTCTTACTTATTGTAGATTGCTCTCACATACCAGCACCTCTCCTTTGCCCTCTCTGTGACTCTGTGACAGAGATTATTGTGTTCTTTAACTCATAGTTTTATAGCAACATTGGTAGAATTACCGTATTCAAAAAGATGACCTTTGTTTCTGAGAGATGTCTGGAGCTTTGAAATTTTCTAAACTAAACTTGTACTTTCTCTTTTTCTGAATCTAAATCAATTTAATTTTTCAGTTTTTACTGTCTGTTTATAAATGCACACACATAGACACAAGTGTATCAATGTATGTAACTATATTATCAATTAATGTTAAAAGAAATTATTTATATAATTAGCAATATACACTATATTACATATAAAAGGGGTAGAAATGGACAAATAAATGAACATACACATTCATCTCCATAAATATCAGGCAAGGTCTAAAGCAAAGAGACATTTTTTTTTTAATCGAGTGTTCAACATGTTTGCCATTCGAATAGGATAGATCCATCACTGAGTTCAACTTGAGGAGAAAGGAATGGGGGAAAATTAGTCATAAGGAAGCCCTTAAGTTGGCATTTTGATCCACAAAATGGTGTAGAAATTTCCACAAATCAACGGAATCACTGTTCCCCCTAAATAATGAAATCCCCCTCAAATAAAAATACCTTGCAAACAACAGTTATGTTAGACAAATTAGTCAAGTCAGCAAGCATTTATTAAGTGTTTATTGTGTGCCAGATATTGTACCAAGTGCTGGGACAAAGAAAAACCAAAACAAACAAAACAAAACAAAAACAGTCCCTATTCTGAAGGAGTTCAGAATCTGATGGAGGAGACTACATAAAAACAACTATGCTTAAAGAGGATATCTACAAGATAAATTGGTAATAGCAAACAATGCACTAACAATAACGGAGATCATCGAAGGTTACTTGCAGAAAGTGGGATTTTGACTGCTATATGAGGAAGCCACAGAAACCAGGTGATGGAGATGAGTAGGTAGAGAATTCTAGATAGGGGGACGGTGAAAATGGACAGAACTGGGAAGACGAGTGCCTTTTATATTCCTTTTATAAAAGGAATAGGGTAAAATATTAAAAAAAAAACAAACCCAAAACTGAAAAGTTAGGAAGCCTCCAGAACATAAAGAACTAATTTTCTCCTTTCACCATTAAAAAATGCACTGTAAAACACATTTATAAGGCTTTATACTTTGTATAAATGTAACTAAAACCTTAGTAATTTATAATTGAATAAAATATCTAGTGCTAAACATTTATTTACTTTAAAAGAATCATCAGCTCTCCCACATCTTCTCCAACATTTATCATCTTCCTGTTCTGTCACATTAGCCAGTCCGATAGGGGTGATGAGGTACATCAGAGTTGTTTTGATTTGCATCTTTCTAATTAATATTGATTTAGACATATGACTATGGACAGCTTTAATTTCTTCCTCTGGAAACTGCCTGTTCATATCCTTTGACCATTTATGAATTAGGGAATGACTTGTATTATTGTAAGCATGACTAATGTTAAAATGTGCTTAATAAGAATGTATGTATAGAAACCATATAAGATTCCATGCTGTCTCAGGTAGAAGGATGGGAATGAGGGTGAGAAAATCTAAGATTTATGGAAGTGATTTTAGGAAAGTGAAAACAAGTTAATAAAAAATAGAAGAACTCCATCATTATATTAAACTCATTACTCATTTAAAAGGTAAATAGGTATTATAAAATGTTTATCACAATGAAGAGATGTAGAACATAAAATGTAAATGTTGTTCAGCAGATGTCTTCTTTCTTTTCTTTTCTTTCTTTCTTTTTTTTTTTTTTGGTTAAAAAACTATTTTATTTGGCCTTTTTCTTAGGTATGCAAATAATACCAAAATATAACTTCAGACATGCTGGGTATATAGTGTTGGTTTTGAGTTGTAAAATAAGAGGTCAAATAAAAAAATGAAGTCTTCCTAAGGATTTTATTTTTTTAACTTGTTCTTTTATTTCTTTATTTTTTTTCATTTTTGGTGATTAATCATAGATTGACTTCTTAAGTAATTAAGTATTAAGAATTCCCATTGACTTCTGTGAGTTATTCACTTTTACAGGTTGTCAGTCGATAATAATGAAATGATAAAAATAGATATAATGACAAAATGAAGTTAAAATTTAATACATATGCAAATCAAGAAAATGTATTATGTCTAATTCTCTAAAAATGAGATGGATCTCCTAGGTCAGGGTTACTTAGAATAGATTCTAAGGTCAAAGTTGCCCTATTTTGTCTTTCTAGAAGTTATCATAATTAGCTAAAAAGTCATAAGATATATTGTTTTTGGCAGGAGGTTAAGAATATTTTTCACATATTTGTCATGCATAATGAGCTGAGGGATTTGTCTCAAATGCCCCCATTAACATTAACCTTTTGGTGAACCTTATGAGTTAAAAAAAAATCCTAAAATAAAACTTTCAGGAAATGATAATGATAAAACATGTTTAAAATCTCAACATACTTTAAAAATTGTAATTGAACCAACAATGCAATCAGCTAGCATCCTATTCTTTTTCCTACTTATGCTACCATAATGGTAATAAAGACAATGCTGCTTTCAAACTGCCTAATTTGCTTACTAACAGGGAGTATTTCAATGTGGGCCAGGTTGGAATTTAAAAGATAAATCTCTTTCAGCACAATGGCATGCCCTCACACCCTGACTCCCTTCTTCCAAAAGGATAGATGGACAGATAGATAGATAGATAGATAGATAGATAGATAGATAGATAGATAGATAGGCAAATATAGATATTGATACAGATATAAATATATCCTTTTAGGTATATGGGGTTTTAAGGAAAAAAAAAAAAACTAGTGCTGCTGGTGTGAAGACTTGCCAAGCTCTTTTAAATACTGCTCATTTCCCTTTGGTATCCAAGGGGTCACCCAAATCTCACCAGGGACTCCAAGAAGCTGTAGCATATGCAGTACTCATATTCTGGGAAAACTATGTCAGCAGATGGGCTAAATCAAGCTGACAGTTACCAATAGGTATCAAACTGATCAATGAGTTAGGAAGATGTCTACCCCATGCATGTGAGGACTTCACCCAGTCAATAAGGTAGAAGAAAACAATTTGTTCCAACAGCCATGAAAGTGGCTGAGGTGGGTGTTGTAGAGCAGTTAGAACTTGGTCAAGAGACATTCTTAAAAATGTTTATTCATTGAATGGGCATTTTCTTACTCAAAGTAAGAACTCAAAAAGATCTTAGCTTAAAAAGGATAAGGTCTACCACTGCACCCTGGACCATCTCCAGTCATCCTGATCTACATCTGGCCCCTGTACCTTGATGCAAGTCATTTCCCTTATGTTATGGTCCTCTTCAGTAACCAAGGACAGGGGCAGGGGGAGGCAAGATGGCACAGTAGAAGCAAGGACCAGTAAGAGCTCTCCCCTCAGACCCCTCAAAAAATTTGTAAAAATAACTCAACAAATTCTAGAGCAGCAGAAGCCACAAAATGACAGACTGAAACTAATTGCCAACGCAATACAATTTGGAAGGTTGACAGGAAGGGTCTATCGCACCAGGATGGGACCAGATCACAGTTTGGCATGAGTCCTGCCAGCATGGACAGAGCAGGAATAGACCTTAGAGGACTGCATCCTGGGTGGCTGCTGCAGATTTCATATTTCTCAACCCATAAACACTACAGATAGCTTCAAAGGTCAGTGGGAAGGGTCTCTTACCTGGTTGAGAGGGGAGCATGATCTGGTCCCAGCCTCAGCCCCTGGTCAGATCCATGGCAGCAGCATCCACTGCTAAAGTGGAGGCTGCTTCTGGAAACCTCCACTTAACCAAACTCAAAAGTCAAGTAATTGCCTGGGAAAATGAGCAAATGGGGGAAAACAGGCTATAGAAGGGAAGGGGATAAGGGGGAGAGGGTGAAAGAAGGGAGGGCATATTGAAGGAAAGGGCAATCAGAATATATGCTATCCTGGGGTGGGGTTAGGGGTGATATGGGGAGAAAATTTGAAATTCCAAATTTTGTGGAAGTGAATGCTGAAAACTGAAAATAAATTTCTAAAAATAAAAGAGAAATAAAGAATGAAGGTCCAACCACAACTATAACCAAACAGAACTTGGTCCCACATCTAAGACACCAAAGTAATCCACTGTAACCTGGGCCATTTCCAGTTTTCCTAACTTTTGTATTGTCACTGCAGTTGGATCACTCTAGAAGAGAGAGTGAGGCTGATGACTGTGCAACTCTGCCTTAGTAAAATCCAATTCAAGGGTAAGTCAAGACATCACTCTGTGATGTCAGTGGTCCACTTTGATAAGGAAAGACAAACAAAAACAGCATATACAGAGAGAGAGAGGCAGAGACAGAGTTGTGTACATATATATATATACCCAACACTTGAATACATACATATGTATATGTATATACACATATATGTATTATATATCTATGTATGTGTGTATATGAGTGTATAATTTTTTTATCAGTGTGCCATAGTGGACAGAGTGTTGTCTCAAAGTTAGAAATACCTCAATACTCAATACAAAATATCAATTCTGAGAATACTGGGTATGGCACCATGAAGATTTCATTTAAACTCTTTGATCTTTGTTCTCTTTAGTTTATAAAATGGGAATAATGATACCTAGAGTATCTACCTCACAGTGTTGTTGTGAGTCTAAAAGTAAACAAGATATGTAAAGTACTTTAACATTATATAAATGTCATATACATTTATTATTAACTTTTCAAATAAATTAGTAAAGCACTTTATTTTTAGAGTAAAAAAAGTCTGATGTCAGTTATGAAGATGATTAGGAGATTGAAAATGGTCTTATAATGAGAATGAGGAAGTAGTTACCTAATTTGAGGGATCCCACAACGCATTTTCCAAAAGTTGTCCTTTATTTGTCTTTTCCAAGTTTGTCTTTTCCAAGGTTAACACACACCAGGAAGGGGGTGACATTAAATCTTAGAATAGGAAGAAAATTTTATGTTACAAAATGAGGAAAGGACTGTTCACAGGTGAGATGGAAGAGGTGTATTATAGCTTGGAAGAAAAACGACCTATTTTGTATATAATCAGCTTTGTCATAAAATGGGATATGATAAAAGAGATAACAAATGCCACGTCATGGGTATTATAGGCATTATTATTATTAAAAGTTATGCACACAAAATGTGTGTATATATATATATACACATACACATTTATATTACGCATAGATTTATGCATGTATATAATATATTTATGCATATATTGTCATAACCATGAATCTATATTCAAAATATAGTACTGGATAGTACTTAGCTCAGTATTTTTGGACTGCTAGGTAAGCAATGTATTTCATAACAATGCTAGAATATAGCCACAATGATCTGATTTTTTTTCTTTTCTTTTCCTTTTTAAGGAACAGAGTTCCTCATCATTATTGTCATCATCATCACTTAAATAAGTAGTGTGGTATAATGGAAGGGCTTCTGGATTGGGAGTCATGGGGAAACTGGGTTCAAATCCTGTCTTCAACACTTAATAATCATATCATAATAGGACAACTCTCTTAACTTTTCTAAATCTCATTTTCCTTACCTACAAAGTGAAAATGATAACTAGTTCTTATTCTACTGGGTCATTGTGGTGTTCAAATGAAATATTGTACGTAAAAACACTTTGCAAAATTTAAAGCACTATACAAATTTAACTGTTATTCTAAAGTCTTACCCAAACATAACCAGATAATAATACCAAAACAGTTAAATATATTAATACACATAGAGACTCCAATTGAGAGCTTAAATTGAGGTATCTATTGATTTATTTGAGTTATATTAATAGCATTACTATCTCTGGTAAAAAGAGTAGATAGTCATTTGGGGAGAAGAATTCCAAATTATATTATAGAACAGCTATGCCAATTTATAGCTTCATATGCTTTCTTCTATTTATACATATAATTATATTATTTCCAGGCTCCTTGCTAGGCCTAGAATCTATCTTTCTTGAAATCTTAAATAGTGTGGTCTACTATGGAATGATCCTATTCTCAATTTCTGAATCTCTTGCTGTTGAGTTCTATCTCCCTTGGCATGTTTGAGATCAATATTCCAGTAGACTCCAAGAGCTTAGAGAGTATAAAGTTGAATTGCTGCAGGTTTTAAGATCCCTTTCAGTACCCCTGTTTGGATTGCTGTCATCCAGGCCTCCACAATGAATACTTATAAAATAGAATAAAATAAAATAAGCAATGAATACTTATAAAATAGAATAGAATACACAGAACTTTCTAATTACATGGCACAACAAGAAACATTAGAATAAGATCAAAGATTGAGAAAAAGTTTAAAAAAAAAAAGGTATCAACTGTCAAAACAACTGACTTGCAAAGAGGACAAAGAATGGTTATTTTAAAATTCTTGGATTTTGACAATAATCATAAAAATTATAAAAATAAGAAGTTGGATATGTTTCAAGATATCATAAAAAAATTCCAAAATACATAATTTAAAATGTGAAAATTTTAAAAATCAAAAAATTATATCTTGAAAGAAACCCCAAACTAAAATTTAATATCCAGTGTTTCCAAATAAAACAAGACACAAACAAAAAATATACTACAAATCATCAGAAATTATTCAAATCCTAAAGGCATCACAGTCAGAATCTTATAAGACTTACTAACAATGAAGTTAAAGAGATAAATTATTAGAAGATGATTGTCCTAAAAAGAAAAAGATGAAAATTTAAAATAAACAAAACCTTAATATGCAAAGAATACCTTAATATTCTTCAAAATGGGAAAAATATAGAAGTGTTGGGGGTGTAAGCTCAGTTCCATGTGGACAGTCTCGGGCGGGTAAAGGTGAGAACTTCTAAACCTTAGAGTTCTCATGAGGCCCCTCAGGGAACAGCAGGGAATTGAGGTGTGAGACCGGGATATCTTGTGTATTTCCGCCTCTTCCCCTGAGAACGTGATGAGAGAGTGCATCCCCGCCCTCGAGACTGGCCCGGATCTGGGCACACCTATTGTAATCTAACAGGCACGGTATTCAGGTGCAAACTATGTGGCAGGAGAGCTTAAGTAGGGTCAGGAAAGCCTGAAGGCACTCTTAGCGCTGAGGCCCTTAGAGGACAGAAGGCCCCTCTTCCTTCTTTCCTCTCTTCGCTCTTCCCTCTCCCCTCTCTCCCCACTTCCACTTCTGCTTTCATTCTCTTACTGTAAGATCTTTGCCTCCTTGGGAGATTTCTCTCTCTCTCCTAAGGAAGAGTTCCCCCTGCACATGTAACCAAGACCCTGAATAAAGCCTAACCCTTGTTCGACTCTGGAAAGTCTCTTCTCTCATATGTTTATCCGGTTTGGCTAGCCGAAGACCTGCGATAGGTAAGGTAAGACTCAGGTAGCCCTCAGGCCTCTAGGCCTGGCATAGAAGTAGATAGATTATAAATGAATTATATCAAACATTCAAAGAACAGTTAGCACCAATTTGACATAAACTATTTGAAGAAAAAAAATAAAGGTAGGAGATCATACAAAAAGTCTACCAGACAAATATTTTTCCTGATATCTAAACCAGGGAGAGAGAAGTCAAATAAAGAAAACTGTAGACCAACAACTCTAATAAATGAATGCAAAACTATTGAATATGATATTAGTAGAGAGACTAAAGCAATATATTTAAAAGCTATGTACTATGTCCAGGTTGGATTTATATTAGGAACTCAGTATTGGTTCAGTAATTGCAAAATTATAAGCATAGTGAGCTGCATTTGAAAATAATTATTTTATCTCCACATGCAAAAATATATTTTGAAAAATAATCTTTATGTTAAAAAACACTAGAAAACATTGAAACAGAAATTTTTTACAAGCATAGTAAATGAGACTTAAATGATACTTAAAAAGTACCATTTCTAATAAATTAAAAAGAAACTATTGGCCTTTTCAATAGCATCAGAAATAAAACAAAGATTTCATTAATACTACAATAGCATAATATGATTCAAGAAAAACTAGATATTGCAATTAGACGAGAAAAAATGAGCGAATAAGAATTGGCAATACTAAACAGAAATTTTTACTTTTGTCAAATGATATGATTCCTTATTTATCAAACCATATAAATAAACTAAAATAAATAGAAACAAGTAATTATTTATTTCAAAGAGCATAATAGAAGAAAAACTAAGAAAGTTTATTAGTCCATTTGTACATTACCAAAAAAAACTGAACATAAAGGGAAAGAAAAATAAATCTCACTTGAAATTACTATGAAATTTATGAAATATCTAAATTTCACTTACAAAGATATACAGAATTAATTCCAAATACAACCAGTTCTTACAGAAATAAGGAAGATACATAATTTGAGATATGTTAATTGCACACTAGCAATGCTCATTGAATAAAAATAATACAAATAACTAAATTGATTTACAGTTACTATTTGTATCTATCAAATTTTATATTGTTGTACTAGGGAAAATAACACAAAAAAATCTTGAGGAACAAATGAAAATTAAGGTATATAATGATGAGGAAAAGGGGGAAAGAAAGGGTTATAGTACCCCTTTTGTAATGGTACAAATGGAAAAAAAAATGATCAATAGATACAGTGAGCTAAAGATATATACCCTTTCCCTCTGTCTTATGGAATATATTTTACTTGTAGTACTGTTGCTCAAAAGTGATGAACCACAGCTTATTAATTTGAGGGATATAATTCCAAATTGCTCTCCAGAAGAGTTGTACAAATTCACAGTTCTAACAACAGGTACATTACTGGTCCCATCTTACCCTCCTTCTCCAATCTGCCAATAAGTATCATTTTCCTCTTTTGTCATCTGGGTGTGAGACAGAGCTTCAAGTTGTTTTAATTTGCAATTTTCTTATCAAAATAAATTTGGAGCATTTTTCTTATTATTGGGGATAGCTTCAATTTCTTCTTTTGATAACTGCTCATGTCCTTTATGTTTTGTTCTATTGTAAAATGACTCTTGTCCTTCTATATTTACTCCCCCTATATGCTATATATGATATTTTACCAGATAAATTTACAGCAAAGATTTCCTGGTGATCTTTTTTTATTTGTTTACTTTTCAATTTTAGCTGTATTGATTTTATTTGTGGACTTTCCATTTATATAATCAATATGAATTTATAATCAATTGTTATATAATATATAATTATATAAAAACATCAAATAATCAATTTCAATTTTATTTCCTTTTATTTCTTTCAGTTGGCTAGCCTTCCAGTTTTCATGTTTTCTTTATGTCTAAGTCACATATTTTATTTGCAGCTTATTGTTGTATATGTTGAGAAATGTTCTAAGTCTGATTCCTCTCATACTATTTTTGACTTTCTGTGTGTGTGTATGTGTGTATGTGTGTGTGTGTGTTTTGTGCATGTGTCATTATTGTTGTTGCTGTTGAGTTATGAGTCATTTTCTTAGTGGGTAACTAGGTGGTACAGTGGATAGAGCACCAGTACAGGAGTTAAACCTGAGTTCAAATCTCACCTCAGACACTTGGCACTCACTAGCTGTGTAACCTTGGGGAAGTCACTTAACCCCAATTGCCTCCTCCTGAGTCATCTCCAGTCATCCTGATGAATATCTGGTCACTGGATTCAGATGGCTCTGGAAGAGAAGTGAGGCTGGTGTCCTGGATAGCCCTCCCTCACTCAAAACAAAGTCAAGTGCAAATCATGTCTTCATTTCTCTGATGGCATGGTCTTCGTTGGCAATGAAGGATGAACACTCATTTTCTCAGTAGTTGAAGTGCTTGAATTTATATTTCATTATGTCATATTTTCAATTGTTTCTTAATCTTCTTTACCTGATCAGTTCTGTCTGAGCATTCCTTGCCTTCTCTTCCCTTCCTTTCTTTTCCCTTCTAGATTCCTGGATGATGCTTCTTTAGCTTATCCTTCTCATAAGCAGCCTGAGTACTGTAATGCCCCTTTAATCTATTAATATGTTCTTTGGAGTTGGATCTATGTATTTTTCCTCTATCCATGCTACTTTTCCTGACATCTAACATTTTTTTATCATCATTTTTGTAATTCCCTATAGTCTATATTTATCCTTGTTTTCAAAGTATAAAGGACAGTTTTGAAGATAGAAATGGATACCACAAAGCTTTCACTACACAGGTAGGTAAGATCTGTATAGACTATGGGTATGTCCTTTAAAGTAATGGAGTAAGAAGGAAGGATAGGAGCTAGGGCCTTCTGCCTAAACTAGGCAGTATCAGGAGCTGTGTGTTGTGTTGAGTCATGTGGGCTGCTCTGAGATTTTCTTCATCATACTTCATATTAAGACTGACAAATACTTGAAGGGGGCTATCCCTGTTGCTACTGCTACAATTTCTACATTCCTCAGTGAGTTACTGAATTGATCTAACTTTCTAAACTTGTTATTCAATAAAATTAAGAACTGTGTTATCATTATTATTATTTAGTATGATAGATCCTACTTTTTAAAAGCAGTCTTTCTCTAGGTATGTAGATAATTAGCTATTTTTGATAAAGATGCTAGGTATATTAGATAATTTTGCTAAATAAAAAAAGAAAGGACAAACACCTTGGTCATTAGCACAGAGGCATTAGGGAAGCAATGAATTTAGAAGAAAATATTATACTGAATAATTTAACTGCTCTCAGGAAATTTTAAACCTAAATATTCTGAATAGGAGTCAGCATTTTCCAAGTCATAACTGACATTAAAAAAAAAAAGTACTTTTACTTTCTTACTAAACTCTAGCAACAGAATGTGAATTTAAGATAAATATTTTCTACCACATTTGGAAGGGGAGGTATTGAGACAGTTTCTGGAAATTAATGATCAACTTATTAATCAGGGTGGCTGATACACAATAAATTGCTGGTCAGTGGTTTCTCTTGGTAACAGAGAACAAACTATGAAGATCTCTGACAGGTTAAATACCTTTGCAAAAGGACATGCCCCTGATAGGTGAAAATCAATCTTGACTGTTTAATAATTAATGAGGCAGTTGATATGTTAATGAGGAGGTGGGACAAAAGTCTTCTGCTCCAGCTAAGATTGTGACTTGATAATGAGACTGAACTGCAACAAGCAATCTGGACAAAGGAATACATCTCTACCCAGATCACTCTGGTTGATTTTCTCCTTCATAAGCTGGGTCACCCTAAATTCTAATGGAGGGTTTCAAGGATGGGGGTCATTTCCTAAGGGCAAGAATTCACCTAGATTAAATTTGATTTGTAATGTCTTCTTGCTGTGTGACGTCCCACCTAAGGTTACAGAGCATGTACTCAGAGGATTTGGGTAATCTCCTCTATCAGCAATATCTTTTGGATTCTGTCTGACTGACTAGCAAGGGCTCATACCTGAATGAGTGAAAAGAAAGAAAAAAACCTCAATCCTAATTTAATAATTGGTTATTAATATAATAGAAAACAATGTCAGAGGAATTTGTGTTGTGGAAAAGATAGAATTAAATCCAATCATGTTAAGAAACTTTAAAATTATTACTCAAGATACAATAATTTATAGCACATCAATCAATTTTTCTTATTTAGAATATTTATGACCCACCTCAATTTGCCTAGTTCTTCTCCTTAAAGGAGTCTTCCTCTAAGCTATTCTGGAATTTCATATGCTTCTCTTCTTTATTCTTAACAATTTAATTTCTAATGATTTCTGTATCTAGTTCACCATACTACTAGACAATAAATTTCTTGAAGGCAAGTACTATGTCTGATTTAATATTTTTATCTGTCAGGTCATGTAGAGAGCCATCAGTTTTATGTAGCAAGCATTCAGGAAAATTTTGTTAAATTGAAATGAATGAAATATTTCACTGCTCTGGTTTTGTTTCTTTGAACATTTGATTTTATTTGGGGTGTTCTTACTCCTCGTTATACTACAAAGATCATATTGGCATTACTTAGATACAGCCTCAATCTCTTAATTTTAAAAATAAATTCTGAGATAGTCTTTATGATGAGCCCTCTTTTCTCAAAAAAAAACCCAACAACAACATACAATATGATGCTTTTCATATTTTTGGACATATTACTTCCACCCAGTTTCTATTCAACTGATTAGAGCAACTATTTAGAGCTCAAAATCAGCTGAGTGAAGTCACTTTTAAATAGAAGTGAATCAAAGTTTGGAATCTCAACCAGGGCTAATGCTCAATGTCAGTTTTCAGGAAAAGTGCAAGGTCAGTTGGACTTTACCCAGATGAGCTCAAGTTTCTTAGAAATTTCATAATCATCATGTGGAGGGTCATAAGAATGAATGTCAACTTGGATCCCTAATGTACCAATTTAGAAATATTAACTAGTGAAATTTTCAGTAAAATTATTTGAAAAAACAAATGGGAATGGGGAAGAGAGGACTTAGCCTTGTTTGAATTTATAGAAAACTAAGTTACATTTTCTCTTCAGTAATATATGGAAGAAGTAAAGCATGAACTGGTAGAAAATAAGCTATGGACATGACATCACCAGAATGAACTCTTCCCAGGCTAACTACAACTTAGGGGCAGAATTTTTTTTTTTCCTCCTGGAACTCTGATGGTTTTATGAAGCACTGGGGAAGCATATCGTATAGGCTTCTACACTTCTGATTCTGTTAAGTTAGCCATGAACACTTTATAGCATGACTTTTTAAAAATTTTTGATTTGTTTTTCAGTCTTGTCTGACTTTTCTTAACCCAATTGGGCATTTCTTTGTGTAGCACCAATGTAATATTCACAGTTCAATTCTGAATCACCAACAACAGGCTCTTCACATGGAAAACAGAATCAAAACATTTATTCAGACACCAGAAAGCCAAATCCATCATAGTAACAAAAATCTATACACAATAACACTGCAGAGGACAACACCAGCCCCAAGCCTTCCCTCTGTTAGGCTTCCCACAAACCAGCTCCATTAAACAAATTATAAACAGGCTTCTTTCTCACACTCACAGCCAGCTGCAGGCTTTACTACTGTCCTTAAGTTCTGACTTCTCTCATGACTCACTTCCTCTCAGCTCTGCTCTAGCTCTACTTCTTTCTGTTCTACTCTTCCTGTTCCAATCATTCAGCAAGCTCTTGCTACCACAGGCTCCATGTGCCTCATACTTATGTGACCTGGACAGGTCACATGGGCCTATTAATGAGTGGGAAATATCTCCCCATTTAAATTATCATTACACCTTGGCAAAGAGACTGGAGAAGTTTGGCATTTCCTTCTCCAGCTCATTTTACAAATGAGGAAACTGAGGTAAACAGCCTTAAGTAACTTGCCCAGAGTCACATAGCTAGTAGGTGCCTGAGACTGGATTTGAATTCCTGATTCCAAGTTCAGTGCTCTGTTCACTGTGCCACCAATCTGCCTTTTATTTTGATAGTCACACGTTAATCCCTGCACCCCAGTTTTGTACAAGATGATTCTCGTTCCTTATTTATATTTTCTTTAAATGAGAAATAATTTGTCTGAAATACTGTCAATTTTTCCACTCAATTGCATTCTACCCTGATTAGATCATTTATAAGTATTGTGGTTTTTTTTTCAATATATTAGGAAGGCTTAGAATCCAGCCATAGGAAAATCTGTCAAAGGAACTAAGATGATTAGGCTAGGGGCTGAGGGGAGAAAAAGGGGAGACTTGTGGACATGTGCAAATGTTTTGGCTCTCAGAAGGAAGGGCTGTTCTACTTATGAAGGATTAATGCAGTCGATCTGTTTCAATTTTTTTTTTCTTGTTTTAATTTCCTGGAAAGTTGAATTCTAATCAAATTAAATTGCAGGTAATGTTCACCTGGAGATCTCTCTATGCATCTTCAGGGCATTTCAACTTGTGGATACATGATTGAACACACACACACACACACACACACGCACATGCACACCATTAGGGTACCAGACCCTTTTCTCTTTTCAGCACTAGAGTCATTAGATAGAAGACTGGGAACAAAATCTGGGATCATTGTGGATGTTTGTGTATGAATTTTGGAAAACTTTGTGGAAAAGTGATGTTTTGTATATTCCATTTGAATTTCTATAAGCATTTTTTAAATGGGAGACAGACTTTTACATTCAGTTAAATGGTATGTAAGTCCATGACTCCCGAAATTCAGAAAATTATTTCTTCAGTGTTCCTTTTAGCTAGAAAAACTTCTCTGTGGACAGAGCAAAGTTACTGATGATTTCTTAGACCCCCTTCTTTCTCATAATACTTTTAATATATAAAAGAGGCTCCAAAATTGAATTTATTTTGGAAGTAGATAGAGGAACAGAATACATACATACAGCATGCACACACACACAGACACGTGTGTGTGTACATAAATTTTTATTATCATAAAATTTTTAAGTTGGAAGGAACTTTAAAAATCATTTCAATGTAGGAAGACTTAGAGACCATAGAGTCTAACCCCATAATTTTACAAATGTGGAAACCTAGCTGAAGAGAGGCTAAGTGACTTCCTTCCTCAGGGCCAGGCAACTAGTACCTATCTCAATCAGAATTTGAATTCGCATCTTCTCGACTCCAAGTCCAGAGCTGTATCCTCAACAACCACCACAAAATATAGCTAGCATTGATATAGCCATTTAATGGATGGCTTTTAGATTTGTAAAATCTTCACATATGTTAATACTCACAACAAACCTCTGAGGCAAGAGCTATTTTTATTCCCATTTTACATTTGGGAAAAATGAAGCATTAAGAGGTGACTTAATATGCCTAGGGCCATATAGGTAGCCAGCATTTGACGTTGGATCACAACTGAGATCTACCTACCTATATATCCTCGTTGCCTACCTGACTATATTCCAATGAGGATTAGTTCATCTATGAAAACAACCCAATTTTTACAAATCAGTATATTGAGACCTAGAGATATTGAGCACTTTGTTTAATGTCACCAAAGTAGTAAATAACAGACTTGTAATTAAAAACTGAAACCTTGCTCCAAAATCCAATATTCTTTCCTTTGTGTTCCATTACATTATGCCCACCTCCCCAGTGTCTTAGCTGCCCATATTTCAAGGACAAATAAAGAATCTTTGGAGACATTATTCTGATTCCATTTTGTAGAAAAATAGCAGCTTTGGTCCACAACAAATATATTTAATTATATATAATTTTCCTTCTTGCTGTACACAGGAGTGTGCTGGTAAATGTTTAACAACTAGCTCTCAAAAAAAGAAAAAGAAGTACTCATGATAACTTTTAAGTTAAATCTGTCTTATTAACATGTTTCATGATTTTATCAAATGTAGACAATCATCAAAATAATGAGTCAAGTTGATTTGCAGCATTTGTCAATTTCAAAGGTGTAAATGCTTACACTGAAAATTTACCAACTAGTTTTCATGAAGTGTGAACTCTCTCCATCACACCTCTATCTATACTCCTCCATGCCTCCATCATGAAACCACTCAAGCAAGTTATACTATTAACCACTTTCAGAATATAACTCCATAATGACACTGAATCAGAGAACAGAAAAAAATATACAAATTATACACATATACATATATGTAATATACATGTATACACATAATATATACACATACCATATATGTATGTATACATATATATGATAACGAGAGAGAGAGAGAGATCCTTTCCCCACTGAATTGTCTTACTAGTACTCAAGAAACAAATACTTAAATTTTAGATCCAAGCTACATGATGCAGATATGTATTTATAGCACAATGAAGAGAACAGATGTATTTTTTCTACCCTCTTCTAATTTGCTGTCAGAAAAACTAAAGCCTATTTCAAAACAGAAAATGCTTTCCACCATGCAGATTAGTAATCCTTTTTCAAAGGCATCCACAAATGGAAGAGTAATTTTAGTTAATGGAATGACTATAATATAAACACCAGCAAAGAATGGCTTAATGTAGATTTACTCAGACCCTCTTGTATCAAAGGATCAAATTGCATTTTGGGGGGTGAGGGGGGGAGCAGTATACCCATACCAGAGTAACTGTATCTGATTTTACCCCCTTGTTGAAGACAGCTTTTTTTCTCCAGTGTTACTCGAAATAACATAGCCTAGAAAACCTTTTGGATGAATCATCACGATAAAACTTATAAATGTGAGCTCAGTAGGTCTGAGGCTATGGAATACTTTTGCAATAAAGAAAAAATTCAGAGAAATTTAATAAGAAAATAGAGGAAATTGCACCTATTTTCATACTGAAAACTTTTTTGATACAAATATTTCATGTTTAATACTGAGAAAAGAAAATGCCACTAACATCAATATTTTCTGGTAGAAAAACTAGCTTTATTACATAAACTGCCAAAATTTTATAAAAGTAACACTGTGTTATATTATTATACTCCATAGATCAAAGGACAAAGGATGGGATGCCATCTTTCTCCTTGCTCAGTGGAACTGCTGTGTTTTATAAGACATAAGGAAGGAGAATGGGTATCTTTTAAAAAGGTATGCAAAATATCTGCTCATAATAATGTTCTATTGTCCCTTTTGTCAGATATTTCTCTTTTTTTCCACTCTGGAGTAAAAGAAAATCATTTTAGTCTTACCTATAACCTCCATCAACAAACATAGTAATACCAACTCCTTTACATCTTAATAATTGCTATGCTAAATTAACAAGCTGTTAATGTTTTGATTTACAAATTGGAGGCCTTTTTGGTTGGTCCTGGCCTTCAAGAAGATTGAGCTGTCTTCTATGTTCTCTGAAAGTAAGTAAATGACTGTTTATTCATTCCCTTGATTAGAAGGCTGCCCTCCCGCCAGATAAAAGAGGTTCCATAATAAATGTGAGACTACTATGTTTTGTTTTGCTTGCTAGATTTAGTGCTAAACATTAAAAGGAATTGGAGATTGATTTTTGTTCAAGGACTAGTGCCAGATAAAACAAGGGGAATGTAAGCA
Organism: Notamacropus eugenii; assembly: GCF_028372415.1. Lineage (NCBI taxonomy): Eukaryota > Metazoa > Chordata > Mammalia > Diprotodontia > Macropodidae > Notamacropus > Notamacropus eugenii. Next base: position 70,394,879 of record NC_092878.1, on the reverse strand, counting down.
GTCATGCTCGTACACACGGGCTCCTTTATAATAGGGAGAGGATTTGCACTTTAATGTGCAGCAACTGGGTGGCTCCAGGATTTTTTTGGGGTTTCAGAGACCCAGCAGGATTTCAGCTCATTCTCTCTGATAGCCCATGGTAGCCATAGTTGTCAGAGATCCAAATTAAATGTGTCTGCACACACTTTTTGTCGTTTCACGGAAAAACTTGACTTGGATTCCTTTAAGGGAGATTACTGCTAAAGTAACAAGGATGAAAAAAAAAAGTAAAGGATAAAAAAAAACCAAACTGACATGAAATAATCTTCCCTAACACATATACATTATTTATAGACACACATGCTTTCTTTTCTTCCTTAGGAAGAAGGCAATTCTTCCATCATCTTCTCATTTGGTGATATGATGGCATCGTCACAAATCAGTGTCTCGTAATTCATCTCCTCCACCCCCCCCAGCCTAGGGATGATCTTGTGTCTCCTTTGGTTTGCTATGTAAATGCTGTGCTTTGCCAGTAGCTGACAAATTGACTAATAATAGGGGTAATAAATGCAGCAGTCACTTCCTTTTACAGGGCAATTTACATGTCAGCTTTAAAGAGACTCTTCAGTATTTCAGGACTTAGAAGCACATCAGGTAGATTTCACTAATGGAGCTGCTATGCAGAGTTGCCAAAGCCAATACTTTGATAAATAATGGTTTTTGTTTTTGTTTTTATGTTGACAATTTGTTCTGCTTTCCAAAATGGGGAGTGTGTGTGTGTGTGTGTGTGTGTGTGTGTGTGTGTGTGTGTATAAAGGGGAGGGAAGGAGAGAATAAGCATTAATATAGTGCCTACTATGTGATCCACACTGTGCTATTTCACGAATATTATCTCATTTAATTAGATAATATTATAAGGAGGAGATATCTGTTGGGAGAGAAACCACTTGACCTTTCATTTATGTGCAACCTCTCTTTTGCCACACTCTCATTTCCTTCTTCCCTGAACGTATATTACTAACGAAAGATAGCATCCAGCTGAGCGTTGATGTTATAAACTATGAATGATCTGGAATGGCTGACCCAAAAAACAAATAAACAAAAACATGTGAATTAACACTATGACCCTCTTGTTCTTGACATACACACTTTCCCCCAAAATAACTATCCCCTAGTACTGAATCCTTTAATATGGGCTCTTCCACAAAAGGAAAAAGTGAATCTGGCTAAGTAATTCACTCTGAGGCTCTTGAGCCTTGATATATTACTCCTACAGTACACTTTTAAGAAAACTGAAGAGAAAATGGAAAAGTCCAAATGGTTTTTACTAAAGAAGGAAAATTGTTTTAATGAAGATGCTTCTCCTCCCATTTGAAATCACATCTCATCAGTGTCTACCAACCTTTCCATTCAACCCATTATCATATTCCATGATCTGTCATAAAAATTATCATTTGTTTAGTACTTTAAAGTTTATATACTTTATATATTCTCATTTGAACTTCACAAGTGCCCTGCGAGGTACATATTTTTATAATCATTTTACAAATGAGAAAAGTGGGGTTCAAAGAAGTTAAAGGATTTGATCCTGCTCACAATAAAGGACTCATCTGTCCATTGTTACATAGCCACTATGTGTCTGAGGGATTTGAAAACATATCTTCCTGTCCCCAGATCTAGCATGTTATCCATTATGCTATATTGTCTCCTCAAACATAACACTCTTTAATCTACTCTAGATCACATAAATCGCAGGATAAAATTATTAAGTTTAAAGATCTATCAGTCTAGACCTGCATTTTTACCTCTTAAGCAAAATCAAGGGATCTGGCTTCCAAACAATTGGTTTTGTGATGCCTGTCATTCATGTTCTAGCTGTTCTCATCATCCCTTGATATTTAAAATTTACTGAATTTGCATTGACTATTGAGGGGTGATAGATCCTTGAATTTTCTTGTTTATAACTTTGTTTGATAAAGTCTATAGAGTGAACACTTAAAGGAAATCAGTGATAGTTATTCACTAGAACCATTTCACAAAGTATATAGTGCCAGACTAATTTTATTTTGTTTTTTGACAATGTTACCTACTAGACTAACAGATCAAAGTGTAAATGTATTTTTCCCAAGTGTACTTTTCCAATTCAAGTGGACTTGCATATGCTACTAAACAATGTATTTCATAATAGCTTTGTGGAAAGGATGGAGATATGTGGACTGGATTACAGAATTTGGTGGATGAAGAGTTGTTTGAATGTTTGGACAGAAAGATTGGTAATCATAATTTATCAACTCAGATGAATGTTTCCATTGGTTTCAATAATTTTGGCAATGACTTGAAGGAAGGCATAAATGATATGCTCATATAATTTATGAATGATATGAAGCCAGGAGGAATAATTAGCATAGAATTCTATAAAATCAAGATCTAAAAATATAAGGGGCTAAAAAAAATGAACTGACTCTAATAAAATGTAATTCATCAGAGCTCAATACACAATCTTGCAATTGGTTTAACAAAAAAAAAAAACACTTCTCAATATATAGAATGGACGAAGAATGGGTAGATAATCATTTAAGTGAAATAAACTTTAAAATTTTAAAGCAGGCTGAGCTCAATAGGTGCCTGTAATTTGACTCTATTGTTGCCAACAAATTAATATAACTTCAAATATTCATCAGCTCCTGTGATTTTATCAGCGTAGGGGACTGGTCAGAAAATTTCTTCTAATGCATATCAGAACTTTTTCAAATTACAGTTTTAGAGAGATATCTAGGAAAATTAGAGATTGACTTACTCATAGAAACACAATCAGCATGGGTGAGAGACAGGATTTGAACCTTTTCTTTTTTACCTGACACTGAAGTCTGCTCTTTATCTACTATGACATAAGTTGAATTAACAGAAGCTTACTATCAAAATGAGAGGGGTTATAGTCATGTATTAGGTTCTTCTACACATTCTTGCATTCATTTCTGGGCACTTTTGTTTGTCAAGGATATTGACAAGCTGAGGCAATATATAGTACAAGGTAATTAGAATAATAAAGGGGCTTCACATATATTCTACATTAGAATACAAAGAATTAGAGATATTTAACCTGAGAAATAGAAGACTTAGGGAGGGAATATGGACCTGATAGTTACTTTGAAATATTTAAATTTCTATCAAGTTGAACAGAAACTCAATCTTTTCTCCTTATGACTCTAGTGATAGAATTAATAATTATTCAATTTAATAAGCTTTTGTCAAACATCAACTGTATGTAGGAACTACAAAGATAAAGACAAAACAAAAACATAATTCTGTACAGAAATTATGGCCCAAAAGTTAGTTTAGAAACCTAGATATAAACTCTGAGCATGTGACTTGAAAGAATGGGTGTGTTTCTTGGTTATTCTCACAGCAGTTAATACCACGTTTTGTACATTGTAGACAATATATGTCAAGTGTAGATCTGATCTATTCATTGAAGAATCTTCCCAAAGACTGTAATTTAATCACAGGGTAACTTAAAGGCTGGATGTATCGTATATTACACTGATAATTATGAAGTTCTCTGCATTTTAGAAACAGTCCTGGTGAAAAAGAAGACAAGATTCACTGTCGAGTGGTCTGCTGGAATTTGAAAAGGTCATGATACTTGGCAGGGCTGTGAATGCATTGTCAGGGCTGTAATCAATTAATTAACATGTCAATACACATTTATTGAATGCCCACTATTGGTCAAATATTTTGTTTAAGGATATATAGAGACATAACACCAATTTATTGTCTTGAAATATTAACAAAACGAATGGCAGGTAAAAAAAATTTTAAAGAACCCAATAAGAGCAAATAAAATCATATGTGAGAGTATATGCAAAATCTAACATTAAAGCATGACATTGGGTATATCTTGGATGAAGCAATCAGTTATTCAAATAATCAGCAAGCCTGTATTAATCATCTATACTACCAAATTACTGTGCAATTGACTGGAGATACAAAAAGAAAAAAGAAACATATCCTACCTTCAAGGAACATTAATTCTATTGGAGTCCTTGTGTACACATATAAATATAAATATATATATATAATATTTACATAATAAATAAAATATGATTTTTCTAGGGAAAGAAACTAGAACCTCAGCCCAATGCAGGATAGCATTTGAGCTGAGCTTTGAAGAAAATTTAGGATTCTATGACACAGACGAAATACATACTTGGGCTTAGTATATATTAACCATGGTAAGCATGATGAGGAGTTCTATATAAGTTGGAGACCTAGGGTAAAGCCAGTTGTAATAGGTTTTGATTGCCAAAAGGTCAAGTTTGAATTTGACCCTAGACCAAATAGGGAACCGAAGGAGTAATGAATATGTTAGGTAACAACTGTTTTGACATGTGTGACCAACAGAGGAAAGATTATTTTCTTTTATCTTCTATGTTCAGGTTATGTAGAATAAAGTGAGATGCTATGGAACAAGGGCAGAAAACTGGAACTAAGGAAAAGAATAAACATCCATATTTTGGCAAATTATATAATAGCTAGCTTTTAGCTGCATTCAGTTATAGTTCAAAAGACTAGGTTTGACCCATAGCTTATGTAAACCTGTATAATAATGAAACGTGTTTAAAAATATTATTCTACTTTTTAATGAAAAGAACCCTCTAAATTTCTTTTAAAAGTTATTTATTAGCAACATATTAAATTTCATGCTAAACAACAAAACTTTCTCAGTTTTTATATTAATTATGACCCAAAAATATCATCTCCTACTATGTCCCTATCAGGATTATTTATCCATTAAATCTCATTCACTTTTCCTCATGTGTTTTTACTTTCTGAGTATAACTTTCTTCTGATTACATTTTTTCCTTTGTATTATTTCACAAAGTTTTTTCCAGATGTCTTTGTAGTCTTTCATACTGATCATTCTTAATTGCAATATAATATTCCAATGCATTAAATATGCCTCAGGTTGTTTAATCATTGTTAGACATATAGGTTATTTCTATTCTGTTTTGTGGCAAATTACATTCATATATAAGTAATATATGCATACATACACATATCCATATACATACATAAATATATACAGTGCTACAATATAAGAGCTATTAGCTCTTCTATTTTGTTTCGGATCCATTTTCATGCCAGGGACATTTAAGTCCCTACAAAATCTGTTTTCAGATTCAATCATTTCTCACTCCTCCTCATATCCCCATGAAGTCTCCTACCTTTCATGCTGGGGCCTAGTCTATAAGTGAACAGAGAACTTTACACTTTAGGATTGTCAGTGTACAACTATTCCTCAACTTTTCCTAATTTGAATCAAATGCATTTGAGGAAGATTCATGGGGATATAGTTCTAATAAATTCAAAATTTCAGAAGAAACTCAACTAGGTGGGAACCAAGAAACTTTAATAAAAGCCCTGTCCACCTACTCCTTAACTACAGTCTCCAGGTAAGATAGACAATCAGAAGGTTGGAATGTTCAGCCCTAATCCCTAGAGAATGAATGTGTTTTTGCAATAAATTTATATATAAAGGATATATTCTCTTTCTCTGTCACTGTGTCTCTGTCTCTCTGTCACTTTTTCTCTGTCTCTCTCTCATTCTCTTCACCATTGAACAGATCTCAATGTCGGTAGTTTGGGCTCGCAAAGGCAAGGTACATTTAGAAAGCTGGTGACCCATTTATTTTAATACATTGGTATATAAGTCCCCAAAGGACTATTAGAGTTAACTGTTATTACAGATTGCATTTTACAGTTGCCCAAGGTTGTGTTAAAGTGCGTATTTTCTGCTGTTTCACTTGAACATGTTATCTGAAGTATGTTATTTTACTGATTCACAAATGCCTTAGCAGCTGAGAGTTTTACTATCCATGTCACCAATAAACAGTATTCCTTATCAGACTTCATTACAGGTTCAAGTTCTGGTACTGAAATTTGGCAAAAACTGAAGAAAAAGCAGTTTCTATTAAATGAGCATGTTTTTGTAACCTACAGTTGCGTGTTATTACACTAGTGCCTTCCACTCTTTATTTGACAGCCTCCTGTAGGTTGCCCAACGAACAAATCAACCCCTGTGTAGTTAATAATAAAGAATTAATTCCTTGTCTCATATTGGTGACTCAGTGAAGCAAACATCTGAAAGTATATTTTCTACCGTAGACCCATCAGATGTACTCCAATATGTGACCTTGAAACAAGTCTGAAAAAGACATATGTTTTTTAATATTTCCTTACTTTAATGTCTGTTAGATTAGTAATTTCTTGTTTTCAAAGAGCTTTCACAATGTCTCTTTTGAGTGTTATCTGTAAACAGTGAAGCAGATAGAAAATTATTATTGCTAAGGGTATTTTTCATATGAGGAAAACCACAGCTCAGAGGGGTTTAAAGTCCAAAGCAACAAAGCCTGAAAACTGCAAAACTAATAGTAGAATATAAGTCTCCTGCCTCTTAGTCCAATATTCTTTTCACTATACCCAGCTCTTGGCAATGTGATAAGCACACAGAAAAATGAAAAATGGATTTTTCTCTGACTTTGGGTTTGACAATGCATGAATTTAATAGTGGACTTGGAAAAGGGAAGACCTAAGTTTATATTCCACCCCTGAATCTTAGTAGCTTTATGACCATGGGCTAGTAATTAAGTCTTTCTAAACCTTGGGCAAGTCTCCAAGACTTCTATCTATACCAAAATATAGATGAGTTGTGTTCTGCTCAAATAAGGGAACCTATTGGACCCCTGAACAACTGACTTGTTTTTATATACTTTATTTTGCAAGAGCTCTTGCAGAATCATGCCATACTTTAGAGAGAGTATCAGTTAAGTTTTAGAATAAGCTTTTTAGTCAATCCAAAGTTCACACATATAAACAACAGAATTGTGCAAATTACTGAAATCAAACATTAAAGCTGAATATTTTGAGTAAGATTCCCAACTCTCATGCAGCACTGTAGCTTGTGACACATTATTCATAACATTGCATGAACCCTGGCACTGCTCATGATTCTCAAACCTGAACAAAAATTACTCCAATTTGTATGTATGAGATTAAAATGGTATAAATGGAAAGTTAAAAACTATTACGATCTTAATTTAAACATAAAGAATAGGAGGTCTTAGAACTGAGTCAGGAAGTGTTTAACTCTTAGGCTTCTGAACTATGTAGTTTTATTTTTGTTTGTTTGTTTTTTGCATTCTCTCTTCAACAAGAGAACTGTTCATGCCAAGTGATTAACAACCTGTTGGCTTCTGGTCCCCAAAGCCTGTATCCTTAGAGACATTTTTGTCATTGTGGATCCACACTAAATTTATCATAAATTCTATTGACTCTTTAGTTTCTCTTTCTTTCTATGTCACAAACTCATTCCTTAATATAAGCAAGCTCTTATCAACCTTTATCTGAATTCCTTTGATACAGTCTATTTTTTTCTACCTCCTGAATTTTATGAAGCCATCCTTTTTAATCTTGCTCAAGGACTCACTTCCCTAGTAACCTATAGATATTCTTGAGTGCTTATAGGATAAAATTCAAATATCTCACCCTGGCCTTAGGATTCCTCCACAAATATCATCATGCCATCTCAATAATCCATTTTTTTCATGATTCCTCTACTCAGACCTTTGCTGTGGTTCTTGTTAATCAGGCTAATCAATTTGCTATTCACATATTATTTTCTTTTGTCTTATCCCCAACCCCTACAATGACTTCAGATGTTTCATTCCCTCCATTTGACATTGGCTCCTTTGGATATCTGCCAGGTCAAATGACAATGTAAAATGTGTCTTAGAAAATTTGTCCAAATTAACAGTCCTACCTGGCTGCAAACACTCTTTCAGTATACCCAAAGGACCACAACATTGGAAGGGACATAGGAGATCATTATTCCATGATTATTTGAAATATAGCTAATGCTACTATACAGCTAGTTATATTTTGTATCTACTTACATGTATAAGTTCCCCTAGTGGGAACTGAAGTTCCTTGAGGGTGATGACTATTTAATATGTCTTTTTGCATCTCCAATACGTACCATAGTACCTATTGTATGGTAGACTCATAATGAGTGTTTGTTGATTGATAGATTGGCTATGAAAGTCAAACCAAGGAAGTCTGATTCCACTCTTTCTACACTATTGTGTGTGGCAGCTGGGTGGTGCAGTGGATGGAGCACCAGTGCAAGAATCAAGAGGAACTGAGTTCAAATGTCACCTCAGACACTTGACACTCACCAGCTGTGTGAACCTGGGCAAGTCACTTAACCTCAATTGCCTCATCCTGGGTCATATCCAGTTATCCTGATGAATATCTTGTCACTGGATTCAGATTACTCTGGAGGAGAAGTGAGATTGGTCCTGCTATATATTTCATATGTGCAAAATTGTATAGCTCATAGTAATTATTTTACCATCTCTACTATTTTCTTTCATCATCCATAAAGATGACTAACCTTTAGGAGCTTAGAAAAACCCTTCTAAAATTTTTGTAGATAAAAAGTCCTTGCCCAGTATTACCATCTTAAACACATATTTTAACCAAAAATTCTGTACAACTCAGTCATTTATTCCAAGTTTTTGACAGACATATATTTGCCTGAGTTCATACAAATTTTACTCATCAAGGTTTTTTTTTTTAATTTCAACTTAAATTTCATTGGTTTTGTGTCTTTCATCCAGAAGTAAACCATTTTTAATTATTTTCAATAAACAAAATGAAATGTATCAGCTAGCTGGAATATTGCTCAACAATATATTGCTTTGGTTTTTTATAACCTACTTATGCATACTAAAAGTATCTTCAAATCCTCTAATTTTTGGTAAATTAATATTAATCTTTTTCAAAGTCTTTTCCAGGTCTGAATTTGACTAAGGCAATGCCCATTAAGTGATTAAGGTTAGGTAAGAAATAAGGCAAAGAAAGGCCTGAAGAAAAGAAAAGGAAAGGAAAGGCAAGACAAGGAAAGAAAAGAAAAGGAAAGAAAAAGAAAGGAAAGAAAAGAAAAGAAAGATTTATGAGGTCTTTACCTAAACAACTGTAATGCAAAATAATATGTGTTAAGTGCCACAAGAAAGAGGCATACGTGATGAGATTGTATCTTTCTTGGCTTTTAGGAAATTTTCTAAAAAAAAAAAAAAAAGACTTATTTTGATGTAGGCCTTGAATTATTTGGGGTATTTTGATAGGGACAGATAAAGAGAAGTGGAGAGATCTGAGGGTGGGACTGAGAGAAGGGCATTTTAGGTAGACATATGAGGCAAGATCCTATTTAGAAACCATTCATACTTTTACTCTCCCTCCCTATTTTTGTATCCATATATCTTTTAATTGAAGTGGGATGGAAATGGCATACCACTCTAGTAACTTTGCCAAGAAAACCCCAACTGAGATCACAAAGAGTTGAACATGACTGAAAAAAACTCAGCAACAACAACATAATAATGCATGTGTGTTCTTCTTTCATTGCCAAAGAACACCATACCATCAGAGAAATAATGACGTGACTTGCACTTGACTTTGTTTTTTTTGAGTGAGGGAGGGCTGTGCAAAGTCACAAGCCTCACTTTCTGTTCTGGGGTCATCTGGGTCTAGTGGCAAGACACAGATCAGCATACCTGGAGACAGCTCTAGAAGCATTGAGAGACCACCTGCTAGTGAATTAGAAGGACTTCCTGTAGTGGAACAGGTGGATGAGAACAATTTGTTCCAAAATCCAAGAAGGCATCTAAAGCAGGCTCTGTGAAGCACTTACAGCTTGTTCAGATAGCCAATATGCCAAAGTCATCCACGGTATCATTGGCTATCACCAAGCTTCTTGAATTTTATCTTCACTGGACTTTGATGGCTCTGAAAGAGAGAATGAGGCTGACAACATTTTGCACCTCTGTTTCACTTAAATATAATTCATGTCAGAGTCCAGACATCCCCCTTATAATGTCATTGATTCTCATCAAAAATGAAAGACAAGCAACTTCCTCCCCACTGCCCCTGACCATTACAGAACCTATGCCATGGATAATGGATTGAGATTTGAGGGTATTATTATTATTAATAACAATAATTAATAATAATTTACAGTAATGGAATTGGAGTCAGAATAGTTGAATTCTAGCCTAGCTTTGCAGCTTATTGTCTTGTGTGCCTTGAAAAAGTTTAATACACTTTTTTTCTATATGTAAAGTTTGTCATTCATAAAAACCAGGTAGGGGCTGAAACAAAGCTTTAAATTAGATGACCTTTACAATTCCTCTCAGCTCTGAATCTCATGATTCTATGAAATAAATTGTTTATAAAATTATTTTAAAACCTTCAATTAAAAAATACAAATCACAAAAAATCTTCTTTTGATTTTGACATGATAGTCAGTCTTCCCTCTTTGTTGGCTTATCACAATGGACTTAACCTAACTGTTCTTAAGTGCCACTAGTTAATGTAGGGTTAATAAATGTTCTGGATCCAAGTCCTGGCTAGAGAAACAGTCTAAAATGTTAGAGTTGGGAACTGGAAATGAAGAAATGTAGAGAGAAGAACAAATTATGAGTGTTTACCAAGTTTGAAATTCTGTCATTTGCTAAGAGATACATTTATTAAAAAAAAACTTGGAGGAGAAAACATTTGAGAAGTACTGCCCTGAGAAGGGAATATCCAAGTATTTAGCACATTAGTCAGTCGAACGTCAAGGAACAAAGTTCAGCAAAGGGATGTGAAGAGTCAGAGCCAGAAAATTCAAGATGTTTAATGCTTACTGGGAACTGAGTGGCCACTGCTCTATGTCTCACATAAAAGCTATAGTTAAGGATTGCCCTGTGTAAACCTTAAAGGACTACAGATACATTATTTCCTATATAAGGTTGGTTTTTCAGTGTCAGTTATTATTGTCAATCACTCTCTACTCAATGCCCCCACCCCACTCAAAGCAACAAACAAAAAAAATAAACTCCTTTTATTACAAAAGCCCAGCACTATCAACAATATGCTTAGTGACATCCATTTAATAATAGGCACTGTCTAAAAATAATTACAGATATAACCCTTATCTGTTCAGAGATTCCATTATAAAACAAAATATTGCTCAATCTAGCATTATGGGCAGAAGTATGACATGAGGGAATTCAAAATGCAATATAATATTGAAAAGAACTATCTTCCCCAAATACAGAGCAGGGGAAAGGACTTTTTTAAAGATGCCTAAGGGGGGGTTGAGCAAGAGTTTGAAATCTACCCAGATAATAATTCTAATAAAAGTAAATCTCAAAATGTAAGAATTTCAGCATAATGCCTGATATATAGTAAGTACTTAATAAGTGCTTGTTGAACTGAGTTATTCTATGTAATGCTTCATTCCCCTGTACATATAAACAACCACTGATTTTCTGATCTATTTTTCAGAAGTTTTGTTGGTTGTAAAAAAAAATAAATAAATGCAAGATAATTAGAGATCTAATTAGTGTGTTACCTAATGCACCATCACAGCAAAATATGTTGCCTAAACCATCAGAGAATAGCATCATGTGGAGAATAAATCTATAAGAGTTTTCAGAAGCAATGTCTCATAAGTTTCCTCTAAGTAATCATTCTAACTCAGTTAATCTCAAGATGATGTGCATATGAAAAAATCAGGTTGACTGAAATAAAAAAATGAAATACTCAACTGATTGAATTCTGCAAGAAAATTAATAGCCAATTATTTTACATAAGGTAAATTATTGGTGACCCTTTTTGACCAGTTATAGCGATGTTATCTAGGCAAAATCATATATCATATTGCTTTTACAACATCTAGGTTTCTTTTCCAAAATGCAGAAAATGCATTCCACAAAGCTTAAATGACTTTTCCAACCTTACGCATGCACTAAACCTGGAATTTGAAATGCCCTCAGTAATCTATGTCCAATTTTCTTTTCACTGCACCATGTTGCCCTTCTCAGCCTGTCTTCTGCCCAGGTCCTCCAAATATTTCTACTAATACCTACTTGCTACAAGTTGTACATGATTTTCCACACCATTTTGAAGAATATAGAGTCACCAATTACAATCTTTCTAGCAAGATGGAAGTCTACCAGGTATACTATATGCCCTCGCAACACTTTATAAGGACCACTTGGATTTACCACTAAGCCTCACACTATATCCTTTAGTATGAGAGGCAATACATTCAAATTCAACTATGCCTTCATGACCTAAAGACTTCTAGGACTTATCATATGCCCATATTTGTACTCTTCTATATGTGTTGTCGCTTGTATTTAAAATGTAAGCTTCTTGAGGACTAGATTCTATCTTCCTCCCTGCCTCCCTTCATTCCTTCCTTCCTTTTTTCTTTCCTTCCTTCCTTCCTTCCTTCCTCCCTTCCCTCCTCCCTTCCCTTCCTCTGTCTGCATCTCTGTTTCTCTCTCTCTCTCTCTCTGTCTCTCTCTCTCTTTCTCCATTTGTTTTAATCCCCAATATTCAGCAAAATCCTTGGCACAGTATAAGTGCTAATAATTTTATTTTTATTCATCTATTCTACCTTTATGGTGAATAAAAACTGATGAAATTGTAGCCTGCATTAATAGAATTTTAGTGTACCAAACCAAGTAACAAAGAGCTGTGCCTAGTCAGAGGTCTTATGGAATACTCTATCCATTTCTGCATACAATGTTCTAGGGATAATGTTGACAAATTTGACCATGGAAAATTGGAAACTGGGGAATGGAAGTGCCCAAACACTATAAGAAGACAATTGAATGCAATGGTGATGATGATGGCTAACAGTTCTATAGCACCTTAGGTTTTGTAAAAACAAAAACAAAACAATTTTAACATAGTTATCTCATTTGTTATTCCTCCCAGTCATATGAGATTGAGAGCACATACCTGAATGTGTGAATTTATGTCACTAGGTTGAGAAGAATAGACCAGTGTACTAAAAGAATGATCAATAGAGAAATGCTAATTTTAAAAGTTTTTAACTGTGTTACAACTGACAAATATTCTAGGTAGGATTTGCACTAAAACTTTCTTGACATTACATGCAGTATCCTGTCCACTAGTCTGATTGAAGATTGGTTTAAGGAACTGGCAATGTTTAGCCTAGAACAGGGGCAGCTTGCAAGGTGACATGACAGCTGTATTTAATATTTGAGAAGCTGTCAACTAAAAGATTGATTCATTTTCTACTGTGTGGCCCTGGAATTAAGTCCTAGGAGCAATACAAAGAAATTTCATAAAGGTAGAATTTAAATCAATTTAAAAATTGTATAATCATGAGATCTGTTTACTAATGAGATGAGCTTCCTGAGAGGTTGTAGTTTCCCTTCCTGAAGATCATCAAAGGACAGTTGAATGACCACTTATCAGAAATGCTATTGAGGGAATTATTATTAGATTTTGGTTTGGATTTAATGTCCTGTAAGGTTTCTTCTTCACATTTTGAACTAGTTGAGTAAAAACTGTTGATATTTATTTGGTGAGTTAAGATCGCCAAAGTTCTGTAGATGCATGATCTGATTTAATCCTCACAACACTGAAATAGATTATATGGGTTTTATTATCTCCCTTTTTTCCAGATGAAGAAACTGAGGTTAGGAAGATCAAGTCTTTTGCCAATAACCACATAACCCATATGTATCAGAATTAGAATGTGAGCTATCCTGTTATTAGATCTAATTCTCTTTTCATTATACTATGTCTCACAGCAAGATTAGATGAATGATGGTGCCTCATACAGAAATAGTGAAATCTGAATGAGAAGAATATCTATATATTGCCCCTCCCTTTTTAAATGAAGATCTAAAAAGAGTAAACTAATAGTAATAACTAGTATATACAGATAAAACTTTGCATTTACATATTAATAGAGCTGAGCATTTAGTTTAATTAGCTGAATTTCAATAATAAATACATTTTGCCACAATTGCTACTTCATTAGTTCTTCTCTAATGCAAATGGATGAGGTAAATTTGGTAGAATTTGTTATTCCTTACTTCCCAAATATTTGCCAGATTTTCATGATACAGACTTTCTTTTTACAAGATGAAACAACATGGTGAACAAGATAAATTATTTCTAAAATGCATTAAGTTTTAATATTAAATCAATATGAAAAGAAATATTATTCCATGTTAAATGATATTGGAAGTAATTTTTAGCTAAAACCATAGCATAACCAGTAAATGATCCTTTAATTCTTCCCCATTGTTCAAAACCCAGTTAAAATCATTTTTACTCATTGAATTAAAAAAATCCAATCCGACTAAATATAATTTCTAAATTATATGTGTGCAGTATCTTAACATTACCCTGGGTGAGAAGGAGAAAGAAGAAACAATGTGTAGCCGCATAAGTAACTGCTAAGTAATATGGGAGAGAGGGAATTCATAGATGAGATGAGAGATGATTTGATTCTTGAAGGAAGATAATGCATCTGAGAGATGAAACTTAGGGGGTCATAAATTCCAGGTATTCATGGAAGGCTTAAACAAGTGTACAGAGATGGGTGATCTAATGCTACATTTCTGAACCATCTGTATCAATGAAATCACAGGTCTTGTCTCTATATCATCTACCTATTACTACTCAATAAATTTAAAAAGGGGACAGAAGAGAAAATAAATAAGTAGCATAACATTTGTTGTCTTATTTATGCCTTTCCTTTGCTTCCTCACCATCTCGTCTGCCTTCTCAAACTCATTTAATTTGGAATGTGAATATATACACAGAAGACTAATTGTAAGGGTGTTTTATTTTTGAAGTTCTTGAAATGGAAGTTCATTGGTGATGGTGATTAATAGACAGATCGAAATCTTGAGAAAGAAGGAAAAAAAATCAGTGTTGGAAGGGTAAAAAGTTCATGCTCTTGGAGAATTCCAAGTTCCTGGTTTCTATTACATTTTTTATTATTTTAATTTTTTGCGTGACTGTATTCAGACCTCTCATAACCTCAGCAGTTTGAAAGCTGAAGAAAAAGTTGCAAGCTACAGTCAGACAGGAAACCCCCCCTACATACACACCCGAGGTCCAACAATGCCTCATAAAAATATCAGATCACAGATTAAAACAGAGTGACTTTTAAGTTCAAAAATAACAAGTCTCCCTCAGTATGTCTACTATTAAAAATAACTTTAACTTACTTAAGAAGAAAAATCAAGGAAACATACCAGAATATTGTTATTGCTGTCTTCATGTTCTTGGGTTCTCTTTTGATCCACAGTAGAAACTTGGCTGAGCTTTTGCTAAAAATGCTGAAACCAAGACAAATAAACTATTGAGGATTGATGGTGCTCTTTTGCAATGATGGACACCCTATTTATGCAAATAAAGCCATCTCTTTACTTTGATTTTTGTGGTGACCTTTTTAAAAAAGTCTCCTGTTAATCAGCTTATGGTTTTATTCCTTATTTTAATCTCTTTTAACTACCTACTGATAGTATGGGGTCCTTGAATAGATAACACTGCTATTCTTATTGAGATTTAGAATGTTGTGTTTGGAAGATGTCAAAATCCACTTAGCAAAGGATTCAAACCTGCCCTGGTCTGCCAAATGATAGCCATAAGTTCAGCGGGATGTATCAAGTACTTAGGTAAGCACATTTAAGAAAGGCAAATTCTTTTGGAGTTAAAGACTATTTCATAAGAAAGTTCCCATGTTTGTCATAGACAAAACCCTCTGGGGTCTGTTAGATTAGGCTGGGAAGGTTAAAAGGATGGATTTTATCACAAGATTTCCAGTATTCTCAGTGGGGGATGAAAATTCCTCTCACTGGGTTTTCTACTCTACTTCCACATGTAACTTATGATTAGAGAGACATACATATACAAAAAAGAAAAGTAATCAAGGGAAGCTGTTGTCTAAATTTCTCCATAACTATATGTAACTTCTAGGTGAGAGTTCAAAAGCATATTATGGTATCCAAACATAGCCATACAGTTGACAAAACAACAACGACAGAAATCCTTTGAATATATTTTCTCACTTAGCCTCCTTCAAGCTTCTTTTTAGAGTATAATTGAAGAAAATAAATATATTTACTCTGGTAGTTGTTACCTCTGAAGAAGAAAAGATTTAAATGATAGTAGAAAGGGCCAAAGAATATAGTTATTCTCAAATGAAATTTAGCTATAGCCATTTTAGGAAATAGTAATGAGAAAGTTTTGTTCAAATGAAATGGGATTTCCAGGAAGACCTTTTATGTGGCTGAACCAGACCAAGACTAAGCTATATATTTGACAACATCCTCAAACTCTTCAATAGTTAATATGGATGAAAAAAAGAAGAAATAATGGAAGAAGAAAGGGAAGGATGGAAGAAGAAAGGAAGGGAGAGAAAAAGAAAGGAAGAAAGATAGAGTTGTAATACTGGAAGATTTCTATAGACTGGGTGGGGGAAATTAAGTAAGAAGGCTCAAAAATTAGTCAACATTTTACCTCAATTGTGTTGATTTAAGAGATTTGTAGATGGCAAGTAGGAATTCTGGCCATGCCATTTAATAAAAAAAAAATTCAATTCAATCAATCAGTCAACAAATACTTATTCTTTTAAGATATAATATGACAGATACTTTACTACGTGCTAGAGATGAGGAGAGAAAGCATTTCAGACATGGGAGGACAGTCTGTGAAAAGGCACAGAGGCAAGAGATAGAATGCAATGTCTGTAGGATCACAGGTTAACTAGTTTTAATAGTGCATAGAGCACATGTGGAGGAGTAATGGATAATCACCTAAGGAGAGGATAGAGTCAGATTATGAACAATGTTATATGCAAGTCAGAAGAAGGAAAGAGAGAGAGAGAGACAGAGAGAGACAGAGACAGAGACAGAGAGACAGAGAGAGACAGAGACAGAGAGACAGAGACAGAGACAGAGATAGAGAGACAGAGACAGAGAGAGAGACAGAGACAAAGTTATGGAGACAGAGAGCATATGATTACTCAAGGAGCAAATGAAAGTGTGTGTGTGTGTGTGTGTGTGTGTGTGTGTGTGTGTGGTTTTGCTTGTTTTTAGGAGACATGTGACCATATTTATGGACACTACATAAGGATGTCCCATAAAAGCTAGGAGCTAAGGAGAGGTTAACAACTAGGGCCAAAGCTGAGATAATTGAAGGGATAAGCCTGTGGAGGAGCTCAGAGGGGATGCAATGAAGTACACCAGAAGGTTTGCCACTGGCAAGAAGATCTAGTCATCCTCTTAGACGAGCAAAGGAAGGGAAGATAGCAGGATTAGGCTAAGTACCTTAAGGTATAGAATTAGGGGAGAGGAGAAGTTGGCCTCAATTGGCCTCAATTTTTCAATAACTATCACTCAATGAGACAGCTATTATTGGTGTGGGTAGCTTGAGAGGAAATTGGAAGGTTTGGAATAACCACCTTAGGGAGTTTGAGAGAGAGTTGATGACTGGAAAGAAAAAGCACAGCAAAACAAGCAAACAAAAATGTGTAGTAACAATAAGAAATTAGTTGGGACTGGATAACCTCAATTTTCCACCAAACTCAGTAAGTACCAATTTTGTGACCTCTAGGGGGTTAGCATATGAAGAGAAATGAAGCAGGTAGATACTGCAAATAATCTAGAATTGGTATCTGTAAAGGAATTAAAAGGATAGGACAAGGGGGCATATGCATGCTGTGCTAGATGCTAGGGATATAAAAACAGAAACAAAAGTTGAAGGAAAAACATTTAACAAAATACACACAAAGCCATAGTGATTGGGGTTGCTAGGAACTGAAGGGATCAGAGTAGACTTCCTGTAAGAAAGGACCCCAAAATTTGATAGAAGCTAGGTATACTAAAAGGCTCTTGTGAATAGGAAGTACATGCACAGGATAACTTATGCAAAGGCATGGAGACAGGAGACAGGAGACAGACTATCATGTCTACAGATTAGTAAAATGGGATATAGAGTATGTGAATGAAAAGTACAGGCGTACCCACACCAAACCTGTAAGAGTAGGTTGTACCAAAATTGGTAAGGGCTCTAAAAGACAAACAGTGTTCATAGTTGGTATTGTAGGTAATGGGAAGCTACTAGAGTTACTCCATCAGGGGAGTGACATGGCCAGATCCATGTTTTAGGGATATCATTTTGGCAAATGTGTGCAAATTGTATTGAAGAGGAGGAAGACTGGATGCAAAGGGACCAATTAAGAGATCAGGTAACTGGTGTTGAGAGGTTGTACTAGAACAAATGTGTAAGTGGAGAGAATGGGTCAGGAGTGAAATATATTTTGGAATTTGAGTTGACAGGATTTGGTAACTGATTGGAAGAAGAGAAGAGGGAGATAAAATTATTTAGGATGACTTTCAGGTTGCTGAGTGAATGGAAAGTGCCATCAATACAAATAGAGAATTTAGGTTTGGGGAGGAAGATAATTGAGTAAAATTAGTGCAAATCATAATTTTCTGCCTGGTTGATACTAAATCTGTAAGTATCAAATGTAATGATACTGCTAGAATGAATATAGTAGTTAAAATTCCACAAGAGTTATGTTAAAGAGTGTCAGTTGGGTTACTGTCCCAATTCTTATAACTTCAAACACAAGTTCCATGGATATAACACATGTATGTATGTATGTATGTATGTGTGTTCATCCTCATAATAATATGCAATGTAGGTATTCGTGTATATGTATGCACACCTTAAAAATATGTGTACATATATACTTCCATACATATATATGTGCTTTCTTAATTTATATACTTATTATCTCATAGTAATTACAGAAAGCATCATCATTTTTTCACATAGGAAGAGCATTGAAACATCATAATACTAATTAATTCAGAAGACTATTGATCAAGCACAATTCCATCTTGAAAGAATGATACTAGTCTAGAGTTTCTCAATGAGACAGACACACATGGCCATAGTCACTATATTTATTTATTGTTTGATATTACTTATTTGCTTCAAAACAGAGTTCCTTTTTATTTTTTATTTTTTTGGTGGAATGAATTAGTGATAGTAATAGAGATTCAAAAAGGAGTTAAATGAGCCTCACTTAAATAAAAAATACACATAAATAAACCAAAAGTTTCAGGAAGTAACACACAAAAATGGCAATTTAATTATTATCCTTAAATTTAGTAGAAACAAAAAAACCCAGAAAATATGATAGTTCACAGTTTTAAATATAACCATCTTTAAAAAAGGTTTTTTTGCACCAAAACTTTTTTTGTTAATAAATTTGAATTTTTTTTTTTTTTTTTATTATAAGGAGTCCCAAACTTGGAGTCAAGAGTTCTTGAGTTCATATACTGATTCTGATTATGCAACTTTGGGCTCCAGCCACTTAATCTTTCTGTATCTCAGTTTATTCATCAATAAAATATGGTAATTGAGGTAGGTGATCTGCATTGCCCTTTTTAGGGCTAGATCTATAATTCAACCGGGTCCCATGCTAGATATTAATTATAGCAATATTTATAGATCAAAATTATATTCCGATAAGTCATCCATAAATTTGTGCCATGCTCTATACTGAAAAATAAATATGATTTGAGAAAATTTCTTCTTATCCTAGCAAGTTTTGTGTGTGGCATAGTGTGTGTGTGTGTGGGGGGGGGTGCCTGTGCATGGAGTGGGAAAAGAGACAGAGACAGACAGAGAAAAAGAGAGGAAAAGAGAGAGGTGTTTAATGAAGATCTAATATTACTTTCCTTGTCCTTTACTTTGATTGAGGTGAAAGTAACCTAAATTAAACCACATGTTTTTTACACACATATGAGTATATTCTCTTAAAGTCAAGATAAGAGCATGGTCAATAACTCTTCTACTTGCAAAAATAAACAAAACAAAAGTTTAGCTAAAAAATATGAGCCTAGATAGACTCATTCAAAATGCTCTACTACACTAAATTATCAGGGCAGTAACAGCAGACTTGAGAGACAGTAAACCCCGGCACAATTGCCAGTGATGCCATTGTTACTTTTTTCTTTGGCACTGTGACTGGGTGTCACTAACGTACCCTTTCCTCTTCCCTTCTCAATTCAATCAACAGCATAATCTAGTAAAGTCTATTATCTGCAAGACCAGTGAAATTTAATTTTGGTCCAACACAGGAAGGTTTTTTTCCCCTTTGTATGTACCAACTAGTCTGCCAAGTACAGTATTTTTATGAAAAAATCATCAGAAAACTTAATAAGGGAATGTAATAGATGCTTGAAGGGAATGAAATAAAAATACTGTAAAAATTATAAGTTTAACAGTGCCTACATTGTCCTATAGCCTATGCCTAAATGGAAAAGGCATGATAATTGAGCTGTCTCTCCCCTCATGGAAATAATATAAATACAGGAGAAGCATTTGCAGGGATTCTACAGTAAAAATATCTATATTTGAGAGAGGTAGCATAATGTGGTGTGGAACTGTCAGTATCAAAATGTAGAGTCAATGTATCAGAGGTGGGCTGTGAAACTTTAAATTTTTAGGCCTCACCTCTATTACTCCATACCACCTTGGATGTATGTGTGTGTGTGTGTGTGTGTGTGTGTGTGTGTGTGTGTGTGTGTATGAGATATGCAATAACAAATATGCTATCTCTATATTTATACACATAAATAACATACCTACATAACATAATTTTATATATAGATAGAACAGTGTATATAGTTAGATGTGCTCACATATGTGCACACATGCATACATTCTTCATATGTGTATGTATATAGCTAAAATAAATGGTCATAATCATATTCAAGTTATACCTGAGGAAAATGTGGACTTTTTCAGTTTATCTAGAGACAGTTTAAGGTTGTAAGGATTTTTTTTGTTGTTATTGGAGAAGTTTGGGTGGCATACATATGACGATAGTTTTCAAAGTACGATCCATAGACTGAGGTTCCTGAGATATATTGATGGAATTTGTGAAACCAAAACCATTTTCAACATTAATATTAATAACAAATTAATGTTAATATTAATATAATTGATTAATATAATACATAATCATACTAATATTTGCCTATTAAATTAGCCTCCCTTTTGTCAACTATATATCTGTGCAAGGCCAGATTTTCTTCCTATAATTTAACCAAAACATTTTATCACAACAGAGTGAATGCAGAAATTCAGAATTCATCTGTCTTCCCTTAAGACAGACAATAAGGAAATTTATGATAATATCTCTCACAATATCACTATTCTCACTGATTTTATATAGGTTTTTTCATTTAAATATGTTACTTAGGTTAATATGTGATTGGCTTATTATTTAAAAATAAATTGATAGATATTTTGAATTATCCATTTCAATTTTTAATATAGTAAATATCAATAGGTATAATCCATATGAACAAATATTTTCTGGGTTCCTCCATATTTTTAAAGCTAAAGTGATCTGTAATAATTTTTAAGAGTTTAAAAGCTTCCTGAGACCAAAAAATTTGAGAACTGCTGACATGGATATACAATATCAGATCTTCAAAGTTCTGATTGAAATCTGTTAGAAGGCCTTAGAGTTTAGTCAGCAAATGCACTGAAACTAGAGCTGGGACCTTATTCAGTCAATCAGAAGAACATGGCCAACATTAAAAAGAACTGCTTTGGGCTCTGTTAAAAGAGATGTTCATGTATTTTATCTCATTTAAGCTTCATAACACCTCTGTAAGGCAGGGAAGGTGAATATTATCCTCGCCATTTTATGGATAACAAAATGGACTCAAACTAGCCAGCACAATGTCAGTCCACCTTTCCCTCTTTCCATGACCACCAGTTCTCTGTATTAATGCAGAATGATAGTCATTCTAAAGGTAAGAAACAAAATAAAATGAAATAATTTGTGGGAGGGCACAATGGGACATGTGCCAGATTTGTAGTCAGATTGTGAGTTCTAACCATGTTACAGCCTTTTAATATCTACATGATCTTCAGCATGTCATATCACTACTTTGGGCCTCAGTTTTGGTTTATTTCCGTTGCTGATCTGTATGTTGTGATTTAGACCAGTGATATTAAACTCAAATAGAAATGGGGGGGTCAAAACCATTATAAGAATCCCTATTGGCTACATGTTGACTTAGGGTTAAAAATGGAATATTATCTATGTGGTTTGGTATTTTTATTTATTTTCCCAATTATATTTCAATATTGTTGAGGTAGCAGTCAGGGGTGCTGTGTTTGACACCCGTCTGATTCAGATAATGTATGCTTTAAGGTGTCTCTCAGATCTTAGTGATCCTACTTAAGAAATGAATTCAAAGAGCTAAATATTCTGATGCCTCAAGAGTTCTGAATTCTAGTCCTGATCTTACTATTAGCTGACTTGGGTCAATGGGTCTGTTTCTTCATCTGTGAACTAAGAATAAGAGCAGCTGCCTTTATTTATCTCATAGGGTTATCCCAAACTTCAAATGTGATAATGTGTGAAAACTCTTTGGAAATTGTGAAGTGCTACCTAACTACAAAGGTTATTATCATGTTACTTTTAACTAGAATGTATTGTGCTGGATGAAATAACTATGATCTAATAGCACCAGAATAATTAACTGTGTTTTCCTGATCCCTATCCTTGACTTATTTCCTGACTCATTCCCTATACAAGTTCAGGAAGGAAAGTTAACTTTCCTGTCCTTGACTTTCCCCAGTTATAGAACATGTGTAATAGTATTTATTTATTTGAAAAGTGCTTTGGGATCTATGAATTAAAAGAGTTAAGTCCAGAACATTATTATGCCTCACAATGACATGTTCCAGCTGCCTGGCCAAATGAGTCTTTAGGAAATGACATATTCAAATTCTACAAAGGGCAGAAACTCTAGGAAACAATCTTGTGTGTTTCTTTTCTCCCAATCTGGGCAGATGTCATTCACTGCAAGCTTTACAATAGTTTCACTTCACCTGGGGCACACCGGGCTGGGTGCTAAAATAACTATCAAAGCCATCCCTTTAGCTTTAAGCTGATAGGCCCTACAGTCTTGGAAGTGGAATCACTAGAAGCCCTCAAAAACAGAAACTGAAGCCCAGAGACAGAGATGACAAAGATAAAGTGGGGAAATGGAGTTGGCCAGAATTGCAGGGCATGTTTTCTTTAGAAGAAGTCAATGTGTACTGTCATGGCTGACTGGCTTTTGTATTTTGGTCCACTAGTGAATTCCTGCCGTGTGTAAATGTTCCTTTGGCAAATGGGTTGGCAGGCAAGGTGGTTTGGCTCGATTTTGTATTCATGAAAATAAACACTCCCTAGGACCAACACATCTCAGTTCAAACCAAACTCCCCAAGGAAGCCAATCAAGATCTCTGTGATCAGACCTCAAGCCAATGAAATAAAGAGCAATTATTGGCAAAGCTAAATTCCTGAGTTTCCATGTAGCCTTTTAGGCTCAGAATGGACCAATGAATTGCAGAGCCAGTCTGATTGAATTTTGCTCTTTTAAGCTCTCATTGCATTAAATGCATCCCATAACTTGTTTTCTTACAGGCAACTACAACCTAATTTCCTTATTTTTTTCATTTTCTTTTTTCTCAGTTTTGCTACTTAACCATGAACACGTGGAAAATCAGAAATCATTTTGCATCAGAAAACTTAGGAAATCAGTTAACAAAACAACATTCTATTACTCCTTCCCTTCTACCTAAAAAATCAAGATTGACTGGCTACAAGATGGGACTTACAATGTTCCCTATCTATCATAAATTCCATTCTTTCCCTTCTAGTTAAAAGTGTGTATTTTACTGCTTTTCCCAGGAAGGGGAAAAAAAAGGGGCAGACAGCTCAGAAATGGGACCTAGAAAAACCACTTACAGTGAAACCAATTTTGAATGTTCTTGCTTATAAAGTTCTTTCTATACATAATGGACCTGATCTTTCCAGGAAAAGGGGGAGTAATTGGTTCACTTTTTCCAGGGCCATTAACTCTTTCAGTACTCTAGGGCATCACTCAGAGCACTAAATTACAGTAAATAGCCTGAAGGAATTACCACACTTCCCAAAAGCAAGTTCTTTATTTCTTCTTCCTAGTCACATCAGGCCCATTGTACACAGCAGAAGGTCTAAACCAAGGTTTCACAAGACTCAAATTTTCCTTGATAACAGTCTACTGTGTTGTATGGTTTCTTTTTCTTTCTTCACCCTTCCCCCTTCACCACCCCCTCTCTCCCCCAGACTCTAGTTAAAAAAAAAAAAAGGCAGAATTCAAGACAACTTGCCTAAATCATACTCTGACAAATCTTATATCCAAATGGATGAGTTAGATTGCCAGCGATGCTACCTTGCTACTATTAGGTGAAGACACCCCCCACTCTCCCACCCTCCACACACAGCCAACTATCTCATTTCTCTGTTTTCAGTTACCTTTACCAAGCAAAGGAAAAGCATAAACCATATTAATTAACTCTTCACCCAGTGTGTTGAATGTAAACCTAGAAGACGAGTTCAAATTCTGATTCTTCTACTTACTGTCCCTATGATCTTGTATAGGTCACTTAACCTCTAGGGTCATCTACAAAATATGGACATTGAACTAGATGACCTCTATTGTCATTTCTAGATATAAATCTCAGCCTTGACTCATATGTTCTTATAAAACAGAGATGTCAGTCAGGTTTTTCATCTTACCTTGGGGGTGGAGGGAGTAGAAAAACTTCTGTCACTAATTCCTTTCCACTCACAAGCAAAACCTCTTCACCCAATTAACCAGCACCAGGTGTACCCTTGAATGCATCTGAGGTATGTGCAGAACTCAGAGGCTCTGCTTCTATCTTGGCAGGAAGGAGACCACAGCCTGCACCTGATTAACAGGCTTTGCTGGGCCTGCAAAAAGTTGGTAAGTGAATAGTTTCTTTTTTTTTTTTCCTTTAAAACTCAGAAAGATCATAGGTGTTTCTACGTAAATAATAACTGCTCTGACCAAGAAAAATCCAGAGGGTTTTGTGCATTAACAGAAGTATCCTTTATATGAACCAATTTATCAAGACAGAAAAGTGACAGCAATTCCCACAAATCAGTAAACAGTACAGTGCTGGACTAGCATTTTGTTCTAAGGGGTTTTGTGAGTGCTTTTTTTTTTTTTTTTTTTTTGAATATTTTGGCAAATTTAAAAAAAAATCCTAATTTCATCTGGATTTAATTTTACAAGTGAAGAGCCAAAGATACAAGTTGTGATTCTGCCATACTCCTCAAAGGTCCTAAACTGCAATTAGCAAATGAAGGGATTAGAAATGATGGCATAAAAGGGACTGTGTATATTTATATGGAGAACAGAAGATGTAGTGGATATATGGTGATTGCCTTTCTGTAACCAATGCTCTGAGCAATCAACCAGAGGCTTCATCAGACTGCTAAAGGGACCCATGGCACCCATGGGTGAAAAGTCTAGGCCACATATGGCCCTCTAAGTCCTCAACAAATTCCCTTAATAAAAGGATTTGTTCTGTGGAGTTTGGATTCAGTCAAAGAGCCACCCTTGAGGACCTAGAGGGCCATATATGGCCTGGAAGTCACAGGTTCCTCACCCCTGGTCTAGACTTTCGAAGAGTGAATAATGGCCAGAGTGAGAAGAGAACTTCCCAGAAAGAAGTCTTGTTGTTCTTGTGGTAGTTATTGGTGGTGGTGGTTCTGGTGCTGCATTGGGCCAGGTTAGTGGCTTGCATTGCCACTGAGTAGTTACATGAGCTCCCTATCTACTCCTCTACCCCTTATCATCTTTCTGAATCTTTTGAAAACAGATTCAGATCTTTTGAAATAGCTTTCTCCAGCACCATCATAACCACCAGATGATTAAATCCATTGGACTTGTTAATTGACTGCTGCAGCATTTGATACTATCAAAAATTCTTTGCTTGATACTCTGTGCTCTCAAGTTCTGGAACATTGTTCTCTCATTGTTCCTCCCCCTCCCACTTCTGTATTTTACCATGAGTTCCTCTTTTTTTTTGCCCACCATTAAATGCAGATATTTCTAAAGATTCTATTTTTGGTCCTCTTTTCCTTTCTCCTTCCTTTTCTCCCTTATTGAACTTAGCTTGTCCCGTAGTCTCAACAATTACCTATCACACTCGTTTTAGACCCTCATTTCCAGCTGCCTCATAGCTGTTTTCCCTACATGTCCCTCTAATACATCAAGCTAAACAGGTCTAGTCAGGAAATTCTTGGGTAAAAAAGGTCGTGCTTTAGCTGAATTTGGAAAAATGTGAAGGATTTTATGAGGCAGAAGGAAATAAATAAATTCCACGTGAGGGAGATGGTCATTGCAAAAAAGTAAAAATAGGAGGTTAGGTTCTGTATGTGAGGAATAGAAAGGACACCTAGAATAGACTGTAGAATGTGGAGCAGAAGAATTTACAAAGAAATTGGAAGGATATGTTGGGATCAGGTTGAGAAGGACTTTAAAGTCAAATGGATGAGTTTTTACTTTGTGCTAATGGCAATAGGGTATAATTGAATTTTCATAAGAAAGGAAATAGACTTTCACATACACATCACTTTAACAGCAGAGATACAAGGGAGGTAGATATTACAATGGTCCAAATCAGAGTTTATGAGTCGCTGAAGTGTATTGGAAGCTTTGTGAGTAGAGAAAAAGGGGTCAGAGATGATGAGTGTTGCTCAGGGAGAAATAGCACAACTGACTGCCTTTGTGAAGTAGAGAAGAACAGGGATTTCACAATAACGCTGAGGTAATGAACCTAGGGCAGTTAGGTAGCACAGTGGATAGACTACTGGGCCTGCAGTCAGGAAGACCTGAATTCAAATCTGACCTCAAACACTTACTAGCTATGTGACCCTGAACAAGTCACTTAATCCTGTTTGCCTCAGTTTCCTCGTTAGTAAAATTATTTGAAGAAGGGAATGGCAAAACATTTAGCAAGAAAACCCCTAAAGGGGTCATAAAGATTGGACACAAGTGAAAATGGCTAAACAACAACAACAATGAATCTGGGAGATTGGTAATGCTCGTTAATAATAATGTTGAGTTTGAGAAGACATTGAGCATCTAATTTGAAATTCTCAGTGGACTGTGGATAAATATATGACTAGAGCTCTGGATTGAGATTAGGTCAGAATATATGCAAGTCACTTGCATAGAAAGAATAATTAAAACTATGAGAACTGATGAAGTCACCAATAGAAGAAACATAGAAAAAGATAATATGTTTTGTTTTGTTTTAATAGTGTTTAAATATATCCTTCAAAGGCAGGACTTCTGACAAAAGAGACAGCATATTCCTTAAGAATTTAATGTTTGAAGGAACTCAAATGGTTCTTGGTGAAGTATTGAGAATAATGCATTAACCTGAAGGGGATTTTAGTAGGTAGTCCTTTCCATTAAAGAAGCTCAAAGTCTTAGGGAAGGGAGTCTGAAACAAACAGGTGAAATAACAGAAAAGAAAAATCAAATTGAAAACCACAGACATTAATGCAACAGGAGTTCTAAGCGTAGAAGAGTCATTTGTAGGCTGGAATAATCTAAGATGGCTTCATGAAAGAGATGACACTAAATTGAGCCTTGCTTAATACATAGAATTCCCAAACATTCCACATAGTACTGAGGAAAATGTCATTTGGAACAGAACACATAAACATAGACATGGAGGAGGAAACCTGGAGGCTGATCACAAGCATCCTATGAAAAATGGATATAGTGTCAACTAAGGCTGAAAGTGGTAGTATTTCCATCATCCATTACAAGATAATACTACAAATTAACAGACCTCAGTCAATTTTCCTGTGATACAAAATCAACAGATATTTCTACAGGTATTTCTTCTTTAGTGAGTCCTTAAAAGGACTCCATTTATGAATTTCAGGATATATATTATATGCAGATAACACAGACTCACTAATGTCTTCATATGGTAGATCTTTGTGTGTTTGCATGATATTTTTGCTTGTTTGTATTTTCAATCTGCTTATCTAGAAGTAGCAGGGAGTATGGGGAGAAAAGTGTGTTCATTAGAAAAAAAATGTGCATTAATTCCAGTAGGAATAATGTAGTCATTTTTTTTAGAAGCTGAAGACTAGAGAAATGTTGGTTTTTCTGACATACTACAGTTAATCTACAGTTTCCATAACCTAACAATGCTTGGAAATTATATAGTCCAAGACTTTTATTAAACTAGTCACAAGATTGTTGTAGGGGTTAGAAGTTAAAAGGAGAAGGGTAGTGATGGTAGAGTAAATGTGAAACTTATTTGGAGTTTCAGGTTTTCCACACCTCAGGAGCCAAGAGAGAGGGAGCACCTCTTAGAGGTGTTGGCAGGATGAAGGCAGTAAATGTATCATCAATTCATTTGGTGTGCCAAGTGGGCATGAGACCAAGTGTAAACAAGTAGAAAACTTGAATGTCAACATCTACTGAAGGTTCTGATAGGGTTCTTGTTTTCTTTCCTCTTGATCTCCAGAAAGACTAGCAAGCAACAATAGGATACTAGAGGAACCATTAATAACATTGGTGATTGTGGCTAAGTGTAGGGGACATCATTTATGCTTTGATTAGCCCTTTTGTTGCCAACACATTCATCATTTGGAAGATATGACCCTGAAATTGAAATTTTTGCTAAAGGGATATGAACCATGCCATTCTTCACACATGTAACACATTAGTTAGAAAAGAAAGCTCCCATCACTATGGTATGTATTTGTATTACGAGGTCATTGAGTGTTTTCACAGACAGCTATTTCTTATTGGTATGTTTATGTTCTATGCATAAATAGCTGAGATTTATAATCAAATGTTTGGGGAAAAGTCAAAACATCAGGAGAAGCTGAATGAAAAACTGATGGGAAGGAACCCTTTGCCATTGGGATATTCCCTGTTCAGTTTCTTGAAATGAAAACAGCTAAATCACAAATCTCCAGTCTGATTTTTGATATCTTATTGGAAAACAAATAAACAAATGACAACAACAAAGTAACTTACAGCCAACTTCTTTTCTCCTCTCCAAAAAAAGGACATAAATTTATAATTAGAAAGAAATGATGAATTGGAGACATTAATTATTTTGATCTATTCAGGTGAATAGCAAATTTATACACTTATAAAAGTTATCAATACTTTCATTTTTTTCTACTAGTTATTTCCTACCCATCATCTCCACAGAAAAAAGATTTTTAACTTAAAAAAAAAAGAGAAAATCAATTATTAAATGAACTCTCAGAGCAACCAGATCTGAGAGTAAATGCAACATTATGCACTTGCTATTTAACACCTCTCTAAGGGTAAAAAGACAGTTTTTTTTTTCTATTTCTCTTGTTCCCCTTCCTTAGAACGTGAGCACCTTGAAAGCACAGACTGTTTTACTTTTCTGTTTCCCAGCATTTAATGCATTGAATTGCACATATTAAGTGCTTAATCAGTGCTTCATTCTTTCACTCATTCATTTATTCATTTTTTCCCTTGAACCTCTGGAACCATGATTGAACTTTTCTTTGATAGATTCTTCAGGAAAGTTAGTTTAGAAATGTATATATTGTCTATATACACAAACATATATATGTATGTTTGTACATTTGTATGTATGTATACATATATACGTATATTTGCATGTATATGTACATACCTTTTATGTATGTATGTATGTGTGTATATATACATATATATATGTAGTATTGCAAGCAATTCATCTTTCCTAATGACTTTTTTTTTCTCATATCAAATCTTGGAGAAAATGGAATTGATCAACAAACGTTTGTCAATTACTGTGTGCCAGGTACTGCAACAATTTCTGTGGATCAAAGGAAAAGAAAAGTCAGTTACTACCATCCAAGACCTTACATTCTAATGGAGCAGACACCACATATAAATCAGTACATGCCTGACAAATCATAAGCAAATCCATATGTATGTGTATGTATATATATATATGTATATATGTGTATATATAATTTATTTATATACAGATTATAGATGATAAATAATATATGCTGATAAATATATATCATTCCTGTATTATTAGAATATATTTATTGTATATAATATATTATATATATAATATACAATGTAGATAATATATTATATATAATAATATATATGAATATCATATATAGTATAATATATAAATATATAACATATTATATAATAATGTAATATATATTTATATAATATAATATGTAATTATATTGTGTAAATGTATATTATATAAAATATATATTTAATATATTATTTTGTACTCTACATTATCTATGTCAGTCTGTCTGTCTGTCTGTCTATCTATCTATATATCTATCTATTACCTCAGACTGAAAGGAAATAGCCATTATGGAGACCAGAAAAGACTACCTATAGAAAGGGACTACTGGGGTCTTAAAGCAATGAATGAAAATATGAACAATAGTATAGAATATATGCATATATAATAGGATATGATATGTAAGTTTTTTCCTTATATTTATTGAAAGTGCAGCTTAAGTACCACCTCCACTAATGTTTTCTCTGATCTTTCTCACTACCCACCCCACCACTACCATCATTCTCTCTCCCTAATCAAATTATTTAGGTTTCTATAGAGGTTGCATTCCTCCTCAGCATAATATTTACACTTTGATCACAATAATTATTTCACTTTTGTCTTTATATACATAGTGTCAAACACAGTATGTTGCATATACTAGGAGTTTAAAGAAGTATGTCTTTTTAATTGAATTACCTTTCAAAAGAGGTGTTACATTATTGGACAATGACTATCTTATATTCACCTGATGGTTGTACACATGGAGTAACCTAGATGATAAGGTCTATCTAAATTTACATAATTATTTGTACTATCTTTTTCTTCCAAAACATTCCCAGTGGTAATTTACTTTCTTCTGCACTTTTGATCATGAGTCATATATAATTTGACACTCATAATTTACTGAATTTTCAAAACTTTGTTTCCAGTTAGGAACTGGACCATGGGTTAGACATGCCCCAGATCTTCAGCTCTGCTTTCCACAATTTCCATAGACCAAATTTAAAAGAGCCATACATATTTTCAAACTCTCTGGTGATAGTTTAACTGGACTTGATTTTATTAGATCTCCATTGAGGGGAGAGGGTTGTAAATTTGGAGAATAGAACATTGGACAGTAGTATCAAAAGATCAAGGGACTTAGCACTACAAGGGGACTTAAGAATCATACAGTTCAGCTCTCTCATTTTATGGAACACTTAACAAGAGCCAAAAGACACAGGGTGAGTTGAATAGGTAGGGATGATATCTTAAAGAATAAAATTAAGGAGTAAGAGAGGAATATATTGGGAGGAGAAAGTAAAAATAGAATGAGGCAAATTATCTCACATAAAAGAGGCAAGAAAAAGCTTTGTCAATGGAGGGCAAGAGGGGGAAGGTGAGAGGGAAAGAGCGAACCTTACTCTCATCGCGTTTGGCTTAAGGAGGGAATATCATGCATACTAATTTGATATGAAAATCTATGTTACACTACTGGAAAGTAAGGGGAAAGGGGATAAGGGAAGGGGTGGGAGAATGATGGAAGGGAGGGCGAATGGGAGGAGGGGATAATTAGAAGTAAACCCTTTTGAGGAGGGACAGGATCAAAAGAGAGAATAGAATAAATGAGGGGCAGGACAGGATGGAGGGAAATAGAGTCATAATATGACTGCTATGGAAGTGTTTTGCATAACTACCCATGTATAACCTATATTGAATTGCTTGCTTTCTTGGTGGGGATGATGGGGAGGGAGGAAGGGAGAGTAGATGCAACTCCAAGTTTTAAAAACGAATGTTAAAAATTGTTTTTACATGCAACTGGGAAATAAGATATACAGACAATGGGGTATAAAAATCTATCTTGCCCTATAAGAAAATAGAGGGGATGGGGAGAAGAGAAGGGAAGGGTGTGATAGAAAGGAGAGCACATTGCGAGAAGGGGTAAATCAGAATGTGCTGTCTTGGGGTGGGCGAAGAGGATGAATGGGGAGAAAATTTGAAACAAAATCTTGTGAAAGTGTCTGTTGAAAACTAAAAATAAATCAATTTTAATTAAAAAAAAGCCATAAGAACTAAAGTGACTTGATCTGGGCTTCAGGATGCCATGTAACACATCACCTCCTGATTCTTCCCTAGATTCCTAGAGACTCTAGGGACTCAAGACCACTAGGTCCTGCTTTGCTTTTCTTAAAGACAGGATCTAGGATGCATGACCTGTTGCCCCATCATATTCCCAGATGTCATCTGACCACAGGAGTGCTTTTGGTGCTTGTCTTGAAGATGATATATAAAATGTTCTATTTCCTGTCTCCTGGATAGGGTTCCATAGACCCCTGGACTAAACCGCCTCCTTCCTTGTGGCAAAACTGTGTTATAAGGCACATCATCTCCTGTCATATGGTGAGCTCCCAATTGTCCCCCAGAAGATAAGAATATTTCCTGCCAAGAAGCTTGGGTAGTTCTGAGATATTTTAAGGCATTGAGGAACTGGTCACTGTGGAGATGATTGTATCTTACAAATTACCTCTTTTCATCAGGTTTCCCAGCTTCCTTTTGTATATTGTCTCCCTCCATGAGACTGTAAGCTCCTTGTGGGCAAGGACTAGTTTTTTTTCCATTAATCGTGTCTCCAGAACTTAACACAGTGCCTGAAAAATAGTAGATAACTAATAATATTTTATTGAATTGAATTGGATTGGATTGGACCTTGGAGCCAGTCACATCTTGCCAAACCGTATCATTACCAACATCTGCCACCTTTAATCCTATGTAAGGAATGTTTTCTGTGTGTGTATGTTGTGTTTAACTTTTGAACTTTGTCTTATTTTTATAATTTACTTATTTTAACATTAAAAAATAATTTTAACATTGAGTTCCAAATTCTTTCTCTTGGTAATTATTCTTTGACTGCATCTCAGGAATTTTGTTATGTTGACTCAAACATAACAATTCCTCTCTAGCCCATTATTTTAACTTTGTCTTTCTGTTTCAAGTATGTTTTTTCTAAACAATATTGTTGGATTCTAGTTTCTAATCCATTTGGCTATCACTTCCATTTTGTAGGTGACTTCATTCCATTTATATTCATAGTTATGCTTATTAACTGTGTATATTTCCCTCAATCCTCTTTTCTATGTATCCTCTCTCTTTTTGCTCTATCTCTTCTCAAAAGTGTATTTATTATCTCCCCTTTCATTTGTCTACTTCCCTGTTGGGTAAGAGAGACTTTTACAGTCAACTCTGTGTGTGTATACACACACACACACACGTACATATATACGTATATAGTTATATATGTATATGTGTGTATAACTATCTTTTATTCAATATTAAATGGATAAAAGTATGAAACTGCCTGAGTCCATCACAAATTTTGTTATACAATTTCCTATGTGCCCTCATTGGAGCCAGAGAATGTTTCTATTACTCCTTATTTGATTCTTTATCTCTCCATAGCAGCTGTGCCAAAACTGCTGTCTCTTTTAGCCTCTCATAGCTCTGCCCACAACCTCAACTAAGGATTTTATCTTATATTTATTTATTTAAGTACTTATATTTATTTATTTTATATTTACCTGTAAGGTAATCCTCATTTCAGATATCTCCGATGTCAACCCTACTATCTCCTCCACTCTAATCTATTATAAAGAGGTAGTTCTTCTTGTGAGCATATAATCTTGATAATATCTCCTCTTGTTTTCCGTCTTTTCTGGAAGATTGTTCCCATTATCATTCCCCAATAAATCTTTAATCCCTCTCTATCCATTCATTGCTTTCCTGCTGTTTACAAATCTCCATCCAAAGGGCAAAACACAAAACAAAACAAAACACAACATATATGTAGCAACTTATTAAACTCTATTATCCCTACTAGCTATCTTCCCATATCTCCCTTCTGCTTTTCAGCTAAACTCCTTGAAAAAATCCATTTACATATATTGCTTCCAATCATTTACCTCTAAATTCTCTACAATTTGGCTAATAATTTCATCATTCCACTGAAACTGCTTACCAGTGATCTCTTAAATGCCACTTTAATAACCTTTTCCTAGTTTTAGTCTTTAATCTTTCTGCATCATTTGACACTTTTGAGTAGTATTTGTCTTAGATACTTTTTCTGGTCTGCTTTTTTTTTTTTTAATACTTTTTCTCTCCCTTAGGTCTCATTCTACCTGTATTGCTTTTCAGTCTCCTTGAAACTTCATTCATGACATACTCATTAATAATGGGTGTATCCCAATGCTGTTTCTCAGACTTTCTTCTCTTTTCCCTCCATGTTCTTTCATTTAATGATGTCCTTATTGGCTAAAATTATTGTACTGTATATAGATGGTTTCCAGATTTATATATCTAATTTCCTATAGTTCTATATAACTGATTTCCTATATGATATTTTAAAATTGGAAGTATAGTAGAGCATTTAGTAGTCACAGATAATAGAAAAGTGGACCTATAGTCAGGAGGATCTGAGTTCAAATCTGGCCTCCAATACTCACTACCTCTATGAACCTAAGCTAGTCACTTAACCTCTTTCTACCTCAGTTTCCTCAATTATAAAATGAAGATAATAATAGGACATACCTTTAGAATTGTTAAGGTTCAAATGAGATAATATTAGAAAAAGTAGCACAGTGCCTGCCACATAGTAGGTGCTTATTAAATCCCTTTTTCCTTCCTTCCTTCCTTCCTTCCTTCCTTCCTTCCTTCCTTCCTTCCTTCCTTCCTTCCTTTTTCTGTCCTTCCTTCTTTCCTTCCTTCATTCCTTCTTTCCTTCCTTCCTTCCTTCCTTGAACATCTCAAACTCAATATGCAGAAAAAAATGCTTATTAACTGTCCTCCAATACTACCTTTTGTACAAATTTCCTTATTATTGTCAAAAATGCCATTATTCTTCTAGTCACCCAAGTTTACATCTTCAATTCCTCCTTTTCAATTACTTCACATAGCTAACTAATTGTCAAACCTAATTCACTTTTGCCATTTCCACAGTGTCTCTCAGATACATATATACTCTTCCCTGTTCACAGTCACCCTAGCCCAGTCCTTCATCATCTGGTGTAGACTATTACAATAGCCCCCTCTTAGTTTTACAAAGGTCTTCACGAAAAGGACTTTCCTCTCTTTTTGGCCTTCTAATACATTCCTCCCTTCTATGTTTTCTATAATTCATCTATACTGCCTTATTTGCTCTTCACATATAATACTCCATTTCCTTTCCGTTTGCATTAAGCTAGTTATCCACAGTGCCTGGTAGCCTCTCCTTTCAGGCTGCTTAGAATATCTGACTTCCTTAGAGACCCTTGATCAAATATTGCATTCTGCAGTAAGCTTTGTTCATCTCCCCATTTGCTGGTGCCTAGGACCTTCTAAAGTTGTTTTTTATTTATTCTGTATGCATCTTTTCCCTCCTTGTTTATTACATATTTTCATGTAATGGTAATTTAAATGGAAAATCTTTCATATTCATTACTAGACCCATGTGATCTGCCTGAGTCACATAATTCTGAGTCACGTGGAGCCTGTGATGGGAGGAGTTTGCTGAATGGGTGGAGCAGGAAGAGGTAGAGCTAGAGCAGAACTGAGAGGAAGTTTTTCATGGAAGCAGTCAGAGCTAGGAAGGATGCAAGCTGCTGGCTGGGGGGAGTGATTTTGCAATTGGGACTTTGTTTAAGGGAGCTAGTTTATGGAAAGCCTAGCAGGGGAAAGGCTTGGGGTTGGTATTGTTTTCTGCATTGTTATTGTGTATAGATGTTTGTTGCTGTGATGGATTTGGGTCTGAAGAAATGTTTTGGTCTTGTCTTCCATGTGGAGAGTCTGTGGTATTTTGCGATTCTGGATTGCACAGTAGGAGATACGAATATCGAACTGTCCCTACATTCTACCCCCATTCAAATCCAAGCTCTTTGAAGACAGAGGCTCTTTTCACTTTTTCTTTGTATTACCAACCATGAACACAATGTCTTGTAGGCTGTCAGTGTTTAGCAAATGTTGCTGGCTTACACACTTACTTGGATGATAGATAAATAGTGCTGAAAGTTATTTTGACCTTGCTTATCAACCAGCATTGGGGAAGAAGACACCAAATATGTTCTCCTGCCTGCAGATTTTCACATTCTTGTTGCCTAGTTGGAGGTCAGGAAGGGACTGAAAATCAAGGACCTCACCTGTTTTCCTGAAGTAAACCTATCTAGGTAATGTTAAAGTTACCTATGAAAGGTGTCCCCACCTTGAAACTATCTTCAGTGATCAGTCCAGCAACATGGTGCTACCTTAGCATGCTTATAATAAAATCCTTTTGATTCCCTTTGTTCTGAGTTTTGCCTCATTAACAAGGTGAAAGCCTAAATGAAGAATTTTACTTTCAGCACATATATGTATGTATATATACACAAATATATACATATACACATATGTACATAAATATATACATATGTATTTATAGACATATACACATATATATGCATATATGCGTGTATGTATATGAGCATGTATATATACATATATGTGTGTGTATACACATACACACACGTTCATTCTCCATACCTTTGTTTTGGTGGAAAGAATGCTTGCTTTTAAGTCAGAAGACATCCTTTCAAAACATGGTTCTGTCACAAGCAGCAGACCCCTTCAAACCTAAGTTTTATAAGGAGACTTTGGGATTATAAGATCTCGACTGATTCTGACAGATATCTCTAAATGTATAATCCTATGATCCATATAGCAATCAGTTCATCTTAACAAACACAAAGTCATACAAAATAAACTAACAGGATTAGAAAAGAAATATGATCCTGTATATCAAAGCAAATATACCTAAGGAGTAACATAAATCCTACCCTCTGCTTTGGGTTACATAAGACCTTAGCATAGCCCATCGTAGGCCAAGGTACAAAGAACAGTTGAAACAAACCCTTTGCAGTAGAATCCTGAGGGGGAAATGACAATCTCATTTAATCAATTTTAATTCTGGCAAAAGGATAAAACAATGAGATAAAGACAGAAGGAGTGGACAGTCCATTTGGTACATCTTTTTCTACTTTATTAAAACAAATAAGCTACGATAACATTGAAAACAGAATTTATACTCCCTTCACTTAATAAAATCCTTTGTGTAGAGAAAGGAATTGTAATACAGTAGAAAGAGTCCTAGATTTGGGTGGAAACAGAGTATCTAAGTTATGGTCCCAGCCTTGCAATTTACTATTTGTATGACCTGAGGCAAGTTACTTAACCCAGTCTGAGCCATGCTTTTCTCATTTGTAAAATGAGTTCATTGAGCTAAATGATTTCTAACACAAAGGGAGGCACAGCAGAAAATAAACTGGATTTGGCATCTGAGCACATATTCACAAATTCTGATTCTGTATTTAGAACCTGTTTGACCCTAAATAAACCCCTCTTATATATGTACTAGGGATACAATGAAAGGCAAAAAAAAAAAAAAAAATTGAAAAATATAGGAAAGACAAATACAGTTTCTACTCTTACATTCACACTTTAATGGGGAGAAAATATGAAAGCAATTATGCATAAACAAGACATATAGAGGATAAATTGAAGATAATCTCCAGAGTTAATATGGATGCTGCAATATTTACTGGATAAAGATTTATTTTCCGTCAGAAAACCTTTTAGGACTATTAAAAGTACACTGAGATAGATCATAGGAATTTTTGTTACTGTTACTCAGCATGCAAATGTTAAATACTTTATTTTGTAAAAAATAAAACAAAAGAGAGAAAGAAAAAAAGAAAGAGAGAAAAAAGGAAGACAGAAAGAAAAAAGAAAAATAATAAAACAACTGGGTGATAAAAAGGAGTTGAAGCACTGTTATTTCTATCCAAAACAATATAACTTGAGTTTTCTAGGAGATACAGTAGAGATGAAGGAACTATTTGTTTCTCATGAAATTATAATTCAGAATTTTGAAACTGTCATAATTAATATAATTATTTTTAAGGAACTTTGAGAAAATCAAGTCGAATCCTTTTGTTTCACAGAGGAGAAAACTTATGCCTAGAGAGAATTGTAAACGACAAAGTTCACACACAATAACTGACAGAACTGGGGCTCAAATCCAGTTTTCTTAATTTCTTAATTTAGTGCTATCTAGTACACTATGCATGCCCCTCCTTATGCAATTAACTCTGAAAACAAATTCATTTGTGTTTGGTTTTGCTTATATTTTGTCTATTTTTTAAAGTTGAATGTTTTCTGGGAGTCAGGATTTTAAAAGAATTAAATGCAAAACAGCTGTATCTTAGATATGGACAAACACGAGTTAATTCAATAGTTCAAGGAAGGAAAAAAAATTGGAAGATGAATGAATGGTTGAGATGAGAAGATGATGAATTATTGTTAACAGTCAAACTTCTAGTGAGGTCAAGAAGAAAGGGATGGATTGTTCACCTGCTAATACAGTTGAGGTGTGATTCTGCCTGCTAGAAATGCTATAAACTGCTCCCAGAATGTTCACTGGAGATAGGCATTTCTCAGAAGAATTTGAAATTTGATTTGAATAAGTATCTAGAAACTGAAATGTTTATTCAGCCTTATCCACATGGCTTTGATATGGAAATCAGTTTGGAAACAACATTATTGTTCCCTGCTAATGTTCCCATCCTCTAAAGGTTTCAAGAGCTCCCCTAGTTTTATTTTCTTGTATATGAAAATGGACCTGATCTCTACACTGAAAGTCAGGGAAAGTTGGGGGAAAGGGTAAAGCAGGCTATATGTGTATCTAAAACCTTTTCACTATAATGTAGTGAGGGAAAGGAAATATAACTTAAAGCACTGCTTAGCATTATTTTCCCTTAATATGTTTATTGACTTAAAGCATTAATACCCATAATACTATGAGTGACCTCTGAAGGGAATCCAGACCACTGAGTTAAATTTTCTGAATACTCTTCTTCTTCAGTGCTGAGTATCATGTATCACATTAGTACAAAACCCAATTACAAATAAGATAGGAGTAAGGTCTGAAGCAAAGAGGACCAGGAGATGGCAAGCAGACTTTTGTAACTTCAAAAACAGGATGAATCACCTTTGTGCTTGTCTGTGAATGTAACCACAATACTCTCTAGCTTTGAAAAACCTTAGTTTAGTAATATCAAGGTCATCTACTACATCCTGGAAGAACAGAATACGCTTGGAATGAACTGAGATAAGTAAGAATTCTGATCAGTTCTAATTTCATATGAACAGGCTTCATCTGCTTTATGAAATCATTTCTATGTGGCTAGCAATTGTGTGATTTCTTAGACAGATTTCCAAGGAAAAATTAAATACACACACACACATACACACACACACACACAGACACACATACACCAGCATTTAAAAAAAAGTTAGAGTGTTTGACAAACTGGAAAACACATCCATATATTTTAGAAACACAACCTTTCCCATCCATGACCCCCAATCTTCAGTTTTCAGAGATGTCAGGAACAGGTGAGTATACTTGCTGATTACTTTCTGTTTATCAACAGAGGAAAAGTTTTATGATTGGTTAAACTTTCATTTATAGGTCTGCACTTAAGATGTCCTTTTGTGTAATCAGAGTAACTTATTTCCTAATTTCCCTGAGAATGCTAATCAAGGACATAGAATAACATTATTCAAAAACAGGTGTACCAACTTTATATTTCCTGAGAAGTGTATAAATTGAGTATTTGTAAAAATGAATAATTTTTTTTAATGAAGTGGGGAAACACCTTTATAAAGGAACCTTGAAAGAATCTCTTTGTGATGTGAATAATTGTTTCTCAATTTACATTTTTCTAAGATTACATTTTGTGTGTATAATTACTAGACATTCCTATCGTTACTCTCTATGCTTTGCACAATTTCCACCCTTTCTACATACAATCAGAAAAGAAGCATATTTGAAATCCCAGCATACCGCTCATATCTCTTTAAAGGCCACCACAGGGTTCTAGCAAATATCTTCTTTTTCTTCACAAACCAGATCATTTCTCACTTTCTATTTAAACTGGGATTGGGGGATGCAGGCAGCTTCAGGGACCCACCCTACATTCTTTCTTCCATCCCCCATCTGTGTAAGGGAATTATTTTTTCACTCATTCATTCATTCATTCACCCTTCTATTCATTCATCCATCTATTCATCCATATGTCTTCTAAGTTATACATTCATATTGTTCTAATTTTATTTTACTGGTGAACTCTTTGAGTGATAAAATCCCAAGAGTATCAGGTTCTAAATGTAATGAAGGCTGTCCCTCCATAGTGTTTGGCTGACAGGGAAACAGAATACATACTTTTCTTAAGATCCCTTCACTCCACCTTTTTCTGAGAGCTCCAAGACACTGGAAAAACAATAGAATACTGTGTTCTCCTCTAGAAAGGGACTGGAATTATGTCTAACTTCTCTCTCAAATATTGTTAATTTCAGAAATGTAGTTTTAAGATTTGAGATAAACACCTGATTGCTGTTTCCCAGTGGGAAAGTAGGAACCTAAACTTTAAATCCACTTGACTTCCTTCTCGCAAAATACCAAGTTCACACTGAACTCATACTGGCAAAGAAACCCTTTTATTCAAATTAGTAGCAAAGCAGAAATCAGAGCAAATATACAAAGAGAAATTTATATCAGATAATTCAGCTTGAAGGAGCTCTTCCACTAGGAAAAAATGTCTGGGCAATGGGGCCTCACCTAAAATAGTGACTAAGTAAATTAACAGTAGGAGATGGATATGAGAAATATTGCCAAGGTGGAATTGCTAGTATTTGCCAACTGATTAGATGAGAGGGAT
This sequence comes from Notamacropus eugenii, assembly GCF_028372415.1. NCBI lineage: Eukaryota > Metazoa > Chordata > Mammalia > Diprotodontia > Macropodidae > Notamacropus > Notamacropus eugenii. Next base: position 70,354,278 of record NC_092878.1, on the reverse strand, counting down.
GCAGGAAAGAGAAGAGTCAATGATTTATAGAAAAATAATTTCCTTTGGTTTCAAGATGGCAGAACACAGGCAGCAACCGAGTTGAACTCTTCCAATATTCCCTTTCAAACAATTTTAAATAATTAATCAAATCAAATTTTGGAGTGATGGAACCAACAAGAAGTCAAAGTGAGAATTTTTTTTTTTTTCCCCCAGGATAAGACAATTTAGGAGATTGCAGGAGAGGTCTATGCTAACAGAGTGGGAGCTGGCCTGTATCTCAGCAGGGGCAGCACCGATGGTAGATCTTGGAGGTAGATGTAGCAGCAGCACCAGAAACAGTAATACCAGCAGCTTCAGGAGTTCTCACCTCAGGGACAGTAAAGGAAGGTAGGAGTGGGGTTCAGATCACTGGCCAGAAAAAGATTACAGGGCACCCTTTGCTGGCAATGAGTACAGCAGCTGACACTGAATGTCAGCTCTATTACTCATAAGCAGTTGGGGTTACAGTTCCAGGTTGGAGAGAGGTATTTTTGTTGGTCACAAAGAAGCAAGGACCCTGGTAACAATCCTGGGCTAAGAGGACCATTAACATTTGTGGCTATAGAACAGGAGACCTGGTTACAATTCTAGGGCAAGAAGACTGCTAGCACTTGAAGCTGCAGGGAAACAAGGGTTTTTCCTGGAAAAAGAAGAGAAAAATGACCACACTTTTTCCCAGATTACATCACCTTGGAAAAATAAAAAACTTGCAGACTCCAGAACTAGCTCTGAAAACAGCAGCACAAAACAAAAGCCTAAAGATTGGTACAATGCTTCCCCACCCCTGGGTGGGGGGGCTTCTTTAGTTATTCTGATCTATGTATTACCACTGGACTCAGATGGCTCTGGAGGCTAAAGTTTGGCTATGACCTGAAAGTCATGGCATCACCTTCCTGATACTATGGTCTCCTTTGAGAACACATGACAAACCACCCCACCAATAAGTGAACAGAGACCAAATTAAAGATGAAGTTCAAAGTCAAGAAACAGGCTAGAAGGTCAAGATGGCAGAGTAAAAGCATAGACTTGCTTGAGCTCTCCCCCAAACCACTCCAAATATCTGTAAAAAATGATTCTCAGTAAATTCTAGGGTTGCCGAAGCCACAAAATGATGGAGTGAAACAAGTCTCCAGCACAAGAGAGTCTGAAAGTTCTATAGGAAGAGTCTATTGCAACAGGGCTGGGAGGGGAGTGCAGTCCAGCATTTAGGGTTCATGATAATACTGATTTGAGAATCTTGAGTAAAACAGCCATTCAACCTGTTGATTTCTAGATTCCGGATCACACTTTTAATAGGTTTTCATCATTATTTCATGTTCCCCACTTACACTGCAGTCATAATATATCAAATAATATGTTTATAAGATTTTATAAGATTCTTTATACTGTTATGAACTCCTTCATCATCCATAGCAGGTGTAGGTACTCAGGCTGCAATTACCTTCTTGACTAGATTTTTACTCATGCTCATTATGAGTATTGTAAGTTAAGATGACCAAGTTTCCCAAATAGTATTAACAATAATATGGTTATTTAATGGGTGTTATAACAGAGTAATATATAATAAGAATAACAGTGATGGTGACAGTAATGATGGCTGGGGCTCTACAGAGCAAGATGTCTAAGTATCCCATGAAACAATAATAGTAATGATGATAGAAAGAATTTGTAGAGTGTTTTAATGTTTACAAAGTTCATTACATGCATTGCCACATTTGATATTCACAACAATTTTGTGAGATAGTTGTCATTATTATCCTCATTTTACAGAAGAGGAAATTAAGACTCAGAGATCATATGATTTACCCAAGGTCACACAGTTAGTAGATATTAGTGCAAAAAATGAATCTCATAAAGCAGTAGTATCATTTGACTTCACACTGCATATTTCCATTGGTCTAAATCCACTGACCATGTTTTACATGTATTACAATTTCAAATGGTGTAAATTCCAATAATGAGATCACTTCATGAGATTCATTCTTTTTACACTAATTAGAAACCAGTTGTGGTTCATTTCATACAATAATATATCAGCTTTTTGGTCATTGAAGAAAAGAATTGCATTTAGAATTGCCATAGTTAACAACAACATTAAAAACAATAACAGCAGTCAATTGAGTCTAGATAGTACATGCTGCTTACCCTCCAGCCCCCTCCAAGTGCTCTGATCCACAGACAAAGAAATGACTGCTGTTGTACAGAGCTCTGGTCTTTTATAACTCAACTCATTGTAGTCATGGATCAGGTTCGGTGACTGAGGAACTTACCGCTAAGTAAAGGTCTAAGGTGTAGGCTTCTCACAGACTACAGTGCCTTAAAACCCCCACTTTGAATCACTGTGCAGTTTTACTCATGTCTGGATCTTCCGAAAGGCACCTAGGAAAAGAAATATTCAGAGAACAATTTGACTCAAGTATGGGATGGGTAGTTAATTCCTACAAAGAGAAAAATGTGAAATAATAGAAAGAATCATAGTATACATTAACAGAATGACTTAATCAGGATTCAGTAAATTAACTTATAACTACTGTTACAACCTGCTGAGAAACTGGTAGTTAAGCCTCATTAGGACATAAAACAGTTTCAAAAACTGTTAATTAGCCATTTTATATTTCACCTTGTCTCTGTGTTATCAGAGATAGAATAAAATGGCTAGTAAAATGGACTGGGCTTGACCCTTCTCCTGGCAGAATCCATTTTCTGCAAAGGCAATGAAGTCATCTCCAGGAACTGATCCTCTGCCACCATTCATCTCCTGCTGTTACCAGGGACACTACAGTTGCTGTACTCATAGATACCCCAGAACTTTGTGATATTTTGGAAATTACGAAGTTATAGCTAGTCCAGTGATCAGCATAGTGCCTGGAACATAGTAACACTTGATTAATGGCAATTGACTAATAAATTTCTCTATTTGAACTTCTCGTTCATACTCATTTATCTAAAATAAATAAAGAAAAACACAAAAAAGGCAAATACAGAGGTAGTAATGTGCTCTTTGGCCTACAGAAGCTGGGTAGGAGACAAAACAACTTGACCTTAACACCCCCCCCAACCTATCCTCCCCCCCAGTCTTTGGGTACAGGTGGAATCAATTCACATGCTTTACCTCTGAAATGGGAGGTTGCTGTTTATCTTCTGAGTCATCAGATCTTCAGGCAAATCAGAAAATTAAGGGTTCTTCATTATCACTCAGTATATGTTATTTATTAATCTATCTTATATGGCCAGAAACCCATTCCCCCAATTTTCATGAGGTTAACTTGAAACAGACAGGGTATATTTTCAATGTTCCAAAGAATGACTCTGATACATCACTTACTCATGTTGCACTATGATTAAAAAATATCAAGTATGAAAAGAAATTTGGAATAATATGGAGAATAAATGTAAGCTATTCATATTGCTGAGACAGAATACTATTTCAAACTCTCTCTACTAGTGTATTTCAGTGATCATACAAGTCATATGTGGGGTTTGATTGACCAAGAAGCTATGGGAGCAGGGACCAGGAGTCTTGATTCAGAAGAATAATAGAATGTAAACTTATCAACATTTAGTGGTCTGTTGCTCTACCATGGATCACAAAATCATATATTTTGAGCCAGAGGCAACTTAGAGATCATATGATCCAGTCTAGAGATAATATAATCTAGTCCCTTTATTTTACAGATAAAGAAACTGAGTCTGGAGAAGTTAAATAACTTGTCCAGGGTCACAGAGATAGTGTTTAAAGGCGGAATGCCAACCAAAACAGGTATTTCTGACAAGTTCAATGTACTATTCATCAGTTCACACTGCCTCTATAAAGCCTGAACCTGGTATCTTCTCTCAGTATCCTTATTCATTTCCCAAATCTAAGCTCCTAGGGAGGAATGAGATAGCTAGGAAAAATGAGAAAATTAAGAGGGAGACAGGGGAAGAATGCAGTTGCCCTTCCTGCAAAATCAATTACTGTTAAGCAAGGCTTGAGTCATCATCTGCTCCTCTTGTAAAGATAATCTTTCACCTAGAGATTGTATAGAAGGAAGATGAAAAGATTACATCTTGGGGAACATTTCAACTAGGGGGTAGTGTGACCAGAACATTAATTCCAGGCAAGGAAACTGAGAAGGAATGGAAAGTGAGAAGAGAGTTAAAAGAGTAATATAAGAAATCTGGAGAAAGACAGAGTATCCTAGAAAAAACAAATGAATAAACGACAAAAGAAACTGAGTAGTCAGTCAGGAGAAACCAAAGAGAGCGGTGTTAGTCCATATGGGTATTCCAATGACTGTTTACAGTGGGGTTACATGGGACATGGAACTTGGGGGGAACATAGCAATTTGGAGGTGCCAAGGCTACCAGTAACTGTTCCCAGAGTCTTTTCCCTGCAACTTCACTTCCCAAAAATCATGAAGAGGAAATAAGGTATCCAAACTACCTGTAGATAGTGAATAGGGTGGGGTGAGGGAGAAGAGAGGTATATGTGTCCTAAAAGAAAGAAAAGCAAGAAAGAAAGAGAGAAAGGAAGGAAGGAAAGAAGGAAGGAAGGAAAGAAGGAAGGAAGGGAAGGAGGAAGGAAGGAAGGAAGGGAGGAAAGAGGGAAGGAAGGAAGGAAGGAAGGAAGGAAGGAAGGAAGGAAGGAAGGAAGGAAGGAAGGAAGGAAGGAATTTAGTCACTGGTCAAGTCCTGTAGATTCTACATCTACATTGGTTGTGTATGCTCCTCATATTGCCTCTCCCTAGTTTAGCTGCTCATGGCATTTAATGGACTCTCAGCTTCCAATTTCACTTCTGCTCAATCCATCTTCCATATTGCTGCCAAAATAATCCTTAAGCACACATCTGACTATGCCATGATTTCTGTTAATAAAGCTTTAATAGCTGTCTGGAAGCCTCAGTTTATGTTTAATGCCTTTTACAATTGGCTTTAGCTGAACATTTTAGTCATTTTCAAGTTACTGCCTTTCACAAATCATATGTTCTAGACTAGACAATGTGCTGGGACTACTTGCTTTTACTCAAAATCACTATTTCATTTCTGTATACTTCTTATGGTAGGAGATCTTCTAAACCTGAAATGGAGTCTCTCCTCACTTCTACCTCTCTGAGGGTCTCCCATCTCCCCACTGATTCTTTTTGAAGGCAAACTAAGCCATGTTTTGTCTCTATTCTTACCTAGCTGTTAATCACTAAATGGGCATTGCCTTAGACAAACTGAGACATGGGAAAGACCTGAGCTTAAAAATGCCAAGGACTGAAGATGGCAGAGTAGATAGACACACATACACTAGCTTCGAACCCACTGCCCATAAAACATCTGTAAAAAAGAGCTTCCAACAAGTTCTGGAGCAGCAGAGGCCACGGAGCAAAGGAGCAGATGAGATTTCTGTTCCAAAGAGCCTGAAAACCTCTCACAAAAGGTCCTCGAGCTGCAGACCCGGAGCCCAGCCCTCCTGGGCCAAGCAGCGCCGAGAGGAGCAGATCCGAGCAGGCTTCAGGGGCAGAATCTCCAGTGGGCACGCGGGTCCCTCCACCCACAGGTGAAGGGGGTTGGTGAGAGAGTCTCTTTGGCAGGTCGAGAGGGGAGTGGGGTGCCCCCATAACTCAGGCCCCCTCAGAAGGCAGCAGTGGAGGCGGGAGCAGACAGGGGCTCCCCAAGCAGGCAGGAGCCTGGATTAATTGTTGAAGGTTTCTGTATAAACCCCCTGAGGGAACTGAGCCCGAGAGGTGGCCCTGCCCCCACCTGAGCACCTGAACTTAATCTCACACTGAATAGCAGCCCCGCCCCCATCTAAAGCCCTGAGGCTGGGAAGCAGCATTTGAATCTCAGACCCCAAGCATTGGCTGGGGGGATCTGGAGGCAAAGTGGGTGTGAAGAGAATATTCAGAAGTCAAGTCACTGGCTGGGAAAATGCCCAGAAAAGGGAAAAGAAATAAGACTACAGAAGGTTACTTTCTTGGTGAACAGACATTTCCTCCCTTCCTTTCTGATGAGGAAGAACAATGCTTACCATCAGGGAAAGACACAGCAGTCAAGGCTTCTGTATCTCAGCCCACTCAATGGGCTCAGGCCATGGAAGAGCTCAAAAAGGATTTTGAAAATCAAGTTAGAGAGGTGGAGGAAAAACTGGGAAGACAAATGAGAGACATGCAAGCAAAGCATGAAAAACAATTAAACACCCTGCTAAAGGAGACCCAGAAAAATGCTGAAGAAAATAACACCTTGAAAAATAGGGTAACTCAATTGGCAAAAGAGGTTCAAAAAGCCAATGAGGAGAAGAATGCTTTCAAAAGCAGAATTAGCCAAATGGAAAAGGAGATTCAAAAGCTCACTGAAGAAAATAGTTCTTTCAAAATTAGAATGGAACAGATGGAGGCTAATGACTTTATGAGAAACCAAGAAATCACAAAACAAAACCAAAAGAATGAAAAAATGGAAGATAATGTGAAATATCTCATTGGAAAAACAACTGACCTGGAAAATAGATTCAGGAGAGACAATTTAAAAATTATGGGACTACCTGAAAGCCATGATCAAAAAAAGAGCCTAGACAACATCTTTCATGAAATTATCAAGGAAAACTGCCCTGAGATTCTAGAACCAGAGGGCAAAATAAGTATTCAAGGAATCCACAGAACACCTCCTGAAAGAGATCCAAAAAGAGAAACTCCTAGGAACATTGTGGCCAAATTTCAGAGTTCCCAGGTCAAGGAGAAAATATTGCAAGCAGCTAGAAAGAAACAATTCAAGTATTGTGGAAATACAATCAGGATAACACAAGATCTAGCAGCTTCTACATTAAGGGATCAAAGGGCATGGAATAGGATATTCCAGAAGTCAAAGGAACTAGGACTAAAATCAAGAATCACCTACCCAGAAAAACTGAGGATAATATTTCAGGGGAAAAATGGTCTTTCAATGAAATAGAGGACTTTCAAGCATTCTTGATGAAAAGACCAGAGCTGAAAAGAAAATTTTACTTCCAAACACAAGAATGAAGAGAAGCATGAAAAGGTGAACAGCAAAGAGAAGTCATAAGAGACTTACAAAAGATGAACTGTTTACATTCCTACAAGGAAAGACACTATTTGTAACTCTTGAAACTTTTCAGTATCTGGATAATGGGTGGGATTACACACACACACATGCACACGCACACACACATAGAGACAGAGTGCACAGAGTGAATTGAAAAGGATGGGATCATATCTTAAAAAAATGAAATCAAGCAGTGAGAGAGAAATATATTGGGAGGAGAAAGGGAGACATGGAATGGGGCAAATTATCTCTCATAAAAGAGTCAAGCAAAAGACTTTTTAGTGGAGGGAGAAAGAGGGGAGGTGAGAGAAAAACATGAAGTTTACTCTCATCACATTCCACTAAAGGAAGAAATAAAATGCACACTCATTTTGGTATGAAAACCTATCTTACAATACAGGAAAGTGGGGGATAAGGGGATAAGCAGGGTGGGGGGAAGGATGGAAGGGAGGGCATGGGGAGGAGGGAGCAATCTGAGGTCGACACTCTTGGGGAGGGACAGGATCAAAAGACAGAATAGAAGTAATGGGGGACAGGATAGGATGGAGGGAAATATAATTAGTCTTATACAACACGACTATTATGGAAGTCATTTGCAAAACTACACAGATTTGGCCTATATTGAATTGCTTGACTTCCAAAGGGAGGGGGTGGGGAGGGAGGGAGGAAAAGAAGTTGGAACTCAAAGTTTTAGGAACAGCTGTCGAGTACTGCTCTTGCCACTAGGAAATAAGTAATACAGGTAAAGGGGTATAGAAAGTTATCTTGCCCTACAGGACAAAAGAGAAGATGGGGACAAGGGAAGGGAGGGATGACAGAAGAGAGGGCAGATTGGTGATAGGGGCAATTAGAATGTTTGGTGTTTTGGGGTGGGGGGAGGGGACAAATGGGGAGAAAATGTGGAACCCAAAATTTTGTGAAAATGAATGTTAAAAGTGAAATAAAAAAAAATGCCAAGGTCTCCCATTTCTTCCTGGACCATCTCCAGTTGTCATGACTTAGGTCTTCTACCTCCTCCAGTTATCACACATATACTTTCACAATATTCCTTCTGTAAGAGAAGGTAAGCTCCAGGAGATAAAAACAAACAAAAAAACGTCTTTCTCTTTCTTTCTCCCTTTCTCCCTTTCTCCCTTTCCTCCTTTCTCCCTTTCTCCCTTCCCTCCTTCCCTCCTTCCCTCCTTCCCTCCTTCCCTCCTTCCCTCCTTCCCTCCTTCCCTCCTTTCCTTCCTTCTTTCCTTCTTTCTTTCTTTCTTTCTTTCTTTCTTTCTTTCTTTCTTTCTTTCTTTCTTTCTTTCTTTCTTTCTTTCTTTCTTTCTTTCTTTCCTTCTTTCCTTCTTTCCTTCTTTCTTTCTCTTCCCTTCTTTCTATCTTCCCTACTACTCAGCCTAATATCTGGAACATAATAGGAAATTGGTAATGCTTATTAGGTTGAAAACTATCAGATCACCTGTAGGGGGTCACTGTTACCTGACTAACCTTATATGAATACCGGGGTTTTGTTTCTCCTTTTTCCACAACTGAAGACATAACTTTCTTCTTCTTGTTTCAGGTTCAGAAATTCCTATACATAGTTCTGTATCTGATATTGCCTAAGAATGAAACAAAAATCTAATTTAAGGGAAATCTTTGGATTGTTTATTGGTTTTCTTTTGCTTTATCCAGGACCTTTATTCACACATGTGAGTGATTCACGAAGTGGAAACACCCACTTTCACTTCAGATCAGCAACTTCTCCATAATTTATAATCTTAGACTCCTGCTTTAGGGAAATAAGACATTAAGTAACTTGACTATGGTCACATAATTAATATTCATCAGAAGCAGAACTTGACTCCTGGTTTTTCCTGTCTTTAATGTTATTGCCCTATTCAGTACTGCCTCTTAAGGGAAATAACATGGGGAATAACTGCGTAAATATGAAAGTGAATTGCCACATGTTACTGAAAAATCTGGATTATTCACCTTGGTTGTATAGTACGTAGGCAACTCTCTCAAATGCTACTACAAAATCCAAACTGACGTTGTAAACAGACACCACATTCTGCCAATTTTCACATTTGCTAATGAGTAAGAAACATCCTTTGTCTCCATAGACAATTGGTTAGTCAACAGCATGTATTGAGTAGGCATACTTTATATCATTTTGCCAGGTACTGAGGCAAGATAAAATAAAAAAAAGCTTCAGGATCTAGGAAGGAAGGGAAGGTAGAATAAATATTAAATGAATGAGTGAGTGAATGACAGGCCCTTGATATACATTGTAGGGTGATCAGACCTCCCTGAAAACCATACAAAAGACACAACAGAGTGAAGCACATTACTGACTGCAACTGAATTAAATAACTTTATGTAAATGTTGGGAATTGTTCAGATGAAAAGCACAACCAAAGCGTGTGGGTTTATTCAAAAAGACTTCAGAGAGGATGTGTTTTGAGTTGAGTTTTAGAAAATGAAAGAAAATGAAGATACTCCAGGTGGGAAAATTGTTTAATGCCCAGAAGTGTGTTTGGGGGGAGGCTTTTCTAACTGTAGCTCTAAAACTGTCAGGCTTTTATATGGGTTAAAGGAAATTGGATAGATAGTGTAGCCTCGTGAATAAATCCCATAGTTCAAAAACTTATTCTTATTAAGAAATGATCTTTTGAACCTCCTACCTATGCCTGATCTGAACATAAAAAAATTAAAGCTTCATGTCTCCCATCCCAACTTGAGGAAGCATACAGCCAATTAAAACATGAATAAAAAGCTTGGATCTCTGTCCTTACTTTTTAATGCTTTTTTTTTAAGGGGTGTGTGTGTTTCTGTGTGTGTGTGTGTGTGTGTGTGTGTGTGCATGGTTAGGTCACTCCAAATCAAGAAATAGCCATATACACTATATTTAAATATAAAATATATTGCATAGAGCAACTAGGTGGCACAGTAGATAGAGTGATGGGCCTGGAATCAGGAAGACATGCGTCTGAGTTCAAATATAGGCTGAGATGCATATTAGCCATGTGATCCTGGGCAAGTAACTTAACCCTGTTTGCCTCAGTTCCTCCTCTATAAAATAAACTGGAAAAGAACATGGCAAGCCACTCCAATATCTTTGCCAAGAAAATTCCAAATGGAGTCGTAAAGATTCAGACATGACTGAAATGACCGAACCACAAAATATTACATAGATCACTTTTACTACACCAGGTTCACTGTGGAAATATTTGGAGCAACCATATTTATGAAAATATAGAAGTGGTCCCATTGAGAACAGACTGATCAGGGATCATAAATCAAATAGTAAAAGATTTAATAAGAATAGAAGTCTAAACAAATAACAAAGTGAAATTTTATAGAACCATTCTTAGCCCTATTCTCCCAAATGCATAAAGGGGTATAATCTCCCACAAATTCCCATAACATAGTGAAGGGTGAAGGAAAATGCGCCTGAAAAACTCATACTCCTAGATAAAGAAGGCTGTATCATAACAGGAAGTATTCTTTCAGTTCTGTCATCTGGACATTAATCGTGCATTGATGCTTCTTAACATTCTCAGAAGTGTGGCTGTAGTGTTCTTGACTTTGCTACCCTACTCCAAAGTTATGACTTCCTTCTGCTTTTTTATTTGGCATTCTCATCACTGAAGTTCCATTCTCCCTCCAGAATTGCTAGTTGCTGCTTTTTTATTTTTATTTTATTTTATTTTTGCAAACCTCTATTACCATGCACTCCAGCTGACATCCACCATGAAGGTTTCTTCCTGCCAAATATGTTATGCTATTGCTCTTTTGTTAGATTGCCCTGGGTCAACATGCTGCGAGGACTAATCAATGTATTTTCATCCCTTTTGTTAGTCAGATTCACAATACAAGTACACAAAAAGTTTCCTTTACATGATTATTAATCTTTTCTTCTCTTACACTTTCAAGGGCTAGCTAGGTTAGCATATGTGAATTCCTTTTGAATTTTGGATTCATCCTTCACCATCCCCTTATTGTCATCTACCGCCACACAAATAAATCAAAATTTTAAAAGTTTTAAGGATGAATTTAGCTACAATGAAAGCAAAAGACCAAACTAGTGACCCCAGCCTTGTAATTTTATTAATACAACAAAAGTATCTCTCTCCCTTAAAAATAAATTAATGCAGCCTCCACAAATTAGCATTCAAATATTATGCCTGTATATGCTTGTCTCTCTGGGCTAGAGGACTTTAAAAATACAGCCTTCTACAATTTCTCCAAAGCAACTATCAATTTTAATTGTGGAATAACTAACTTCACATTATTTTCTATTGATAGGAATTTTTCAAACACTTTGTGTGTTCCCACAAATCTCCTACCATTCACTTACCCCCAAGTGTTGATATCTACCCCTAAATTAAGGCAGGTCATGTTTTTTATACTTTTTAAAAAAAAATTTTCTACCATGTAAGTCATTCTCTTCCACTAAAGTCCTACTTTGCTATTGACTTGAAACTGGGCTGCTAAAAAAAAAAAAAAAAACCTCTATCGGGAAATAACAATCCCCTGTTTTCCCTCCCAAACTAAAAAGACATCAAATAGAGTTGTCATGATGAACACAGTCTCTCTAAATGTTTTAAGAAAATGGACTTCTTTAAAATTTGCTTTCAAATTACCATTCTCTTTCTGGTGTGCTCTAGGCCCTCTTACTAACACTCTAGGAAATGATTGTTTTGATAACTGATTTTGCCTTGAATTTTGTCACAGAATTTTAAATGGAAGAAATCTTGCATATCATCAAGAGCAATCCCTTCATTTCCCTTTTGAGAAGCAAAGAATAGAAATAATGTCAGATCTTCCAAATCCCTTCTTCCATAATTATAAATTTCTCCTACATTTGGTCTGTCCTATAAAAGGAGTAAAAATGGAACAATATTTCTGTGCACTGAGCATTGGTATATTTTCAGTTTCATTAATTTTCTTCTATTTTTATATTACTTAATAAAAATTGATGAACCTTAATGTATCAATATAATACCTGGTATTCATAAAAGAAATTCTAGGTGTGTATTGGGGAGTGTGTCATTAGAAAATAAGCTGTTCCTTAACCATTCATCTTTTATTCAAGTTAGACAGTTACCAGCCTCTATTTTTTTTTTAATTTAAATTTATTTATTGTCAGTTTTCAACATTCCCTTTCACGAAATTTTGAATTTCAAATTTTCTCCCCATGTCCTCCATTGATCCCCACCCCAGGACAGCATATATTCTGATTAGCCTTTCCTCTGATCTGCCCTCCCTTCTATCACTGTCCCCCTCTCTTATCTCCTTCTTTTCTATTTTCCTGTAAGGCAAGGTAGACTTTTATACCCCATTGCTTATATATCTTATCTCCTAGTTGCATGTAAAACAATTTTAACATTCATTTTTAAAGCATTGAGTTACACATCCCCCTCTTCCCTCCCCCCACCCACACTCATTGAGAAGGTAAGCAATTCTATATAGGTTACACATGTCTTGTCATGTAAAACACTTCCATAACAATAATGTTGAAAAGACTAACTATATTTCCCTCTATCCTGTCCTGCCCTCCATTTATTCTATTCTCTCCTTTGACTTGTTCCTGAACAAAAATTGTTTGCTTCCAACTACAGCTTGCCCAATCTGCTATCCTTTCCATTGTCCCCCATCTCTTATCCCATACGCCCCTGCTTTCCTGCAGGGTAAGATAAGCTTCCATACCCAATTCAGTGTGTATGTTATTCCCTCCTGAAGTCAAATATGACGAAAGTAAGGCTCACTTATTCCTTCTCACCTTCCCCCTCTTCCCGTCCATTGTAAAAAGTCTTTCTTATCTCTTTTATGCAAGATGATTTAATACATTCTACCTCTCCCTTTCTCATTCTTGTAGTACATTCCTCTCAATACTTAATTTTAACTTTTAAGATATAACCATTTAATATTCAGCTCACCCTGTGTACTCTCTTTAAACACTCACACATATATATACACACATATACCTATGCACATATACATATATACACACATATGCACATATGTATATATGTGTATATACACATACACACATATATACACATATACCTATACACGTATACATATACATGTACACACACATATACACACATATAACTAACTATACACAAATATATGCAAATATACATATACCAATACAAAAAAATATATATCCATATGTGTGTATATACATATACATATATGTATGTGTGAGTATGTTTATATTCCCTCTAGATGCTCTAATACTGAGAAAGGTCTCAAGAGTTACAAATATCATCTTTTCATAAAGGAATGTAAACAGTTCAACTTTAATAAGTCCTTTGTAATTTCTTTTTCCTGCTTAACTTTTCACGTTTCTCTTGATTCTTGTATTTGAACATCAAATTTTCTGTTCAGCTCTCGTTTCTTCAACAAGAATGCTTGGAAGTTTTTATTTTAATGAAATTCCATTTTGGCCCCTGAATTATTATACTCAGTTTTGCTGGGCAGGAGTTACCTCCTTTGACCTCTAGAATATCATATTCCAAGTCCTCTTATCCCTTAGTTTAGGAGCTGCTAAATCTTTTCTTATCCTGATTGTGTTTCCACAATACTTGAGTTGTTCCTTTCTGGTTGCTTTTAATATTTTCTCCTTGACCTGGGAACTCTAGAACTTGATGACAATATTCTTAAGAGTTTTCCTTTGGCGATCTCTTTCAGTAGGTGATTGATGGATTCTTTCCATTTTTATTTTACCCTCTGGGACTAGAGAATGAGGGCAGTTTTCCTTGATATTTTCTTTAGAGATGATGTCTATGATCTTTTTTTTTTTTTTTGATCATGATTTTCAGGTAGATAATCAGGTAAATCATGACTTTCAGAGATAAATTTTTAATTTATCTCTCTTGGATCCATTTTCTAGGTAAGTTGTTTTTCCAATGAGATATTTCACATTGTCTTCTATTTTTTCACATTGACTTCTGGTTTTGTTTTATAATTTATTGATTTCTCATGAAGTTATTAACTTCTATTTGCTCCATACTAATTTTGAAGGAATCATATTCTTTAGTGAGCTTTTGGACCTCTTTTTCCAATTAGCCCTTTGGTTTTTTTTTAAGGCATTCATCTCTTCATTGGATTTTTGCCATTTGAGTTAGTCTAATTTTAAAGGTGTTATTTTCTTCAGCTTTTTTTTTTTTTGGTTCTTGTTTAGCAAACCATTGACTCGATTTTCATGATTTTCTTGCATCATTCTCATTTCTTTTTCCAATTTTTCCTCCACTTCTCTTCATTTTCAAAATTTTTTTTGAGCTCTTCCATGATCTGAGACCAATTCATTTTCTTTTTGAGGTTTTGGATGCAGGAACTTTGACTTTGTTGTCGTCTTCCAGTTGTATGTTTTTATATTCCTCATCACCAATGACGTAAGAAAGTACTTTTACAACAAAGAATGAAAAATCTGTAGTCTTTTCCCCCCTGCTTTGTCACTTTCCCACCCAATTATTTGAGTGTTGAGTACTTTGTTAAGTGGAGGGCTCTGGATGATGAGTTAGGTAACCAAATTCTGGTTATATTTTCCTATGAAAAGTCTAGTGATATCCCTTCAGAGTTCAGGAGTGATTCTTTAATACCATCAAATCGAGATCCTGCCAGTATGCTTTTCTTCAAGTTTATTAGTTGATAATAATTGTTATGCAACTTCAAGTAGCTTTTAAAAAGGATAATTTACTAAGGTGGTACATGAAAAATATTTGTTACAAAATATTGCCACACAAGTCAATGATTTACTTTCCCACAATTATATATACAATCTGGAAGAAAGTAACTTCAACTTCAGATAATTCATGAGGCAAATGGGACAACTTACAGTTCCTCGTTGCTGAAAACTCTTCTCTTCTATTAATGGAATGCTAAAGAACTTCCCTTTGAATATCTTGAATGCATCCATCTTTCCATGGCTCTTGATGCATTGTCGTTAACTGACCTATACATGCTAGTCAAGACTCCAATGAAAAGATTAGAAATGCAATATCTAGGACTTTTTGAAAATTGAAATGTTTCCCTTCATCCAAAAGGGGAAAGAGATTGAACCAAGCCCAAAATTGGTCCTCATTCCCCTTTCCAAACCAGTTCCTCCTTAAGTTTGTCCTAGAAATCTATTTCTGGAAATCAATACCTTTTCAACCTTCTTGATAATTTATCAGTCCTAGGATGTGGTCAAGTTTACTTGGTCTATGCAATTGCAATTACTTGGCAATGTCATTATAACTTGGAGGCCTTTTATCACTTCATATAAAGGTTATAAGGGACTAATTGAATGAATGATGGAGCCATGTTCTTATCTACTTAGCAAGACTAAATTATGCTTTATGTCAAACTTAAATCTGCCTCTTTACAATTTCCATTCATTCTTCTTAGTTCCTACCTTCCAGAGTCAAGGAGAATAAGGCTAATTTCTCTTACACATGGCATCATTTCATATATATATATATATATATATATATATATATATATATATATATATATATGAAGGACACATGCCATGTATCTATATCACAACTTCTCAAAAAAGAATTCATGAATATTTATTAAATTTCTACAATGTGCCCAAAGCCTAATATACACAAGGACAAAAATGAAATTGCCCTTGATCTCAAATGATTCATATTCTCTTTTTAGATTCCTTCAGAATTTTCAAACTGCATATTCTTTAGTCTTCCTGGTCATGCTCTTCTGGACAGAATTCAGTTTGCTATGTCTCTTTTTTTCTAAAATGGAATATTGAGAACTAAGCACAATACTTCTGAAATTAGTTGACCCGCAGAGTATTTGTATTTCTTGTTTTGTCCACTATGCCTTGTTTAATACAGGCTAAAATAGCATTAGTTTGTTGATTTTACTTCCATGTTACGCTGGCAATTAATAACAAGCTTTCTTACTAAACACACAGATTATTTTGGCAAGAAATGTGATCCACCCTGTCTCTATCATGCTGTATAAACAAAAAAGCAAGTGCAGAACTTCACATTTAAATGTCCCTGTTAAATTTTGCCTTATTCAATACAATCCATTATTCTAAGTCTTTCCTCTGACATACTTGTAATGGAAGAACTGGAAAGGACCTGGAGATTAAGCAGCCATTGGTTAACGGATTTAGAGCTGGGACAGTAATGTGATGAACCTCACTCTTAAAGGCCAGAAGGAGATAATTTTGAAATGTCCAGCATGAGCATTTAAAAGTTTGAAATTGGTCAATGATACAAATAGGGTTTATTATTTCATTCATTTTCTTGACTTAAGAAAGTCATGGAGAAAAATGTTAAAAAGCAGATTTGTGAAGCTGGTTATTTAATATTTGTAAGTACATAAACAGATCAAAGAGATTTTGGAGTTCACTGAGACTAGCGCCCCTCCTTGGGACAGAGAAGTTTAGTGAAATACCTAGTAAATGTTCATCTTTATTAAGCATTTGAGTAAGACTTGCACTCAAGTCATCCTGCCTCCAGATCTAGGTCTTTCTCTTCTATATCACCTAGCTGCCATGTTTTCTTAGTGAGAAAATTGAGGTGTGGAGAGGTTAGGGAATCTGCCTGTGGTCACAAAACACCAAATAATGGACTTAGAATTTGAAGCCCAGACATATGATTTTGAATATTAAATTCTTTCCCACTAAACTCTGATACTGTATTACCTCTGGTATAAGTTTTAAAGGATTGTGAAAATGTTTTTTTTTTTTTATTCATTCTCAATTATTTACCTTTGTTTCCATCTTTAATATATGTCTTTTAAAAATCTGAGTTAGTATGTGACTAGGGATTAGGGAATGGATGAACAAACTATTTATTATTTCAATAAATCATTTCTGTGCTTTAAAGAACTATGAATATAAAGATTTCAATGACATGCTTATGAAGTCATGCAAACTAAAGAAAATTGAATATGCACAACTTAAGAAACATAAAGACAAAACAAAAAGTCAAGAAAACTCAGGTGAAAAACAATAAACAATACTTATACTTAATGATCAAAGTTGAGACAGGAGTAAAAAAAATTATTTTATCTTGATAGTGAAATAAACTGCAAAAGAGGAAAATAATATTTATGATTCAGAATCATTCTAATTAGTTGATTTTACTTAAGTGGTTTAGGGGATCCCCCCTTTCTAGCTCACTGGAATTAATCATATATATTCAGGCTTGTAATTACCCACATTAGACAACAGTGTCATACTAGTCTGCTACCCAAGAAAAACTTTTGGTCACTATCAACTTCTCTTCTTATTACTGTTGTCCTGGAGATGTGGGATACTTTGTTCTTCATCTTGGTAGCCTTAATCCTGATTCCTGCCTTAACTGATCTTTTGTCCTGTGTTCTCAGATATATGGCTCTTGCTTTGCTTTACTGTTCTGTAATTCACTATTGCCTAGCCTGACTCAGGGATATGCCAAATACAATCCTGTGAAGCTAAAGTTTTGACCTTTAATCATCCTAGCCAGTCTTGTTGAATTGTTTACCAATTCCTGGTACAACATTGGAATTACCAAGAATTACAATTACCTAAATTACAAAACAAAAACAAAACAGTTTTTGATGCTTTTTCATTTATTTCACGGCCATATCCAAATATATCTGTCCATTCCCTCTCCATTAGCATCCTCTTGATCCTATATATATATATATATATATATACATACATATATGTGCATATATGTATACATTTACATACACACACATATATATTTCCATATATATATTTATATATATACATACATACATATATATATATATGTGCTTGTATATATATATGTATGTATATATATATATATATATATATATATATATATATATATATATATATATATATATATATATATACCAAAACAGTTAAACCAGATAAGCTAGCACAGCAACATTTGATAGCATATTCAGAATTCCATAATCAGGTAACTATGGAGCAAGTTAGGTAAAGGCAGGCACATGGAGTTAAGATAGACCTACCTTCAAATCTAGTCATTGATGCTTACTAGCAGTGTGACCCTGGGCAAATCAATCAATTTTCATTTGCCTCAATTTTCTCAATTGTAAAGCAGAGCTAATACTGACACCCGTATTCCAGTGTTGTGAGGATCAAATTAAATAATACTTTTAAAGCATTTAGCACAGTGCCTGGCACTAAGTAGACCCTTAATAAATGCTTGTTTCCTTCCTACCATAATGCCCCAGCTCTGCATTAAAATGAGGGTGGTTTTGGTCCTCATTTTTTCTTTGAGAATAAAATTACTAATTATAATTATTCAGCCTTATGATTAATACTTATTAGAGAGTTAGTCAATAGAAGATGAAAAACTATCCGTAAAATTAGTCTGTTATCCATACCCTTTAAGAGGTAGTAAGGAATTTTCAAATCAGGAGAAATTTCTACTCCTCTTAAAAGTTTTAGAGCTCTGGATTGCTTGGTCACTACAGTCTAGCCATGAGCAGTTCCATAAGGCCTATTTGCACTGTGTAGACCAAATTTTCATTCATCATATTCCCCCAAGGGACCTATTCAATAGTGGTAAGTTGTGAGCACTAAGCTAACAAGATGAAAGTAGTATGATATATCATTCAGCTTCCTATACATTCTGATGAAATAAAAAAAACACTAAGAATTGCAAGAGGTCTTGCTTCAGTACTTCAAAGGAAAACTGTTATCCCTGTAAAGTTTTTAAGACAAACTTATCTGCAAAACAATGCCTGTCCTGGGAATTTTCTGTGCTGTACTCATGCACATCATTACCTACCAGTCAACTGAAGTTCTAGGAGGAAAAAGAAATAATGGAAATTTCAGGTGGTAAATTAACCACTCTGGGGCATCTATATATAGTCCCTTGAATGTAATAAAGAAAATATATGGAATGTGACAAAGAAAATTAATTAAAATGGGCAATAAAGATTTCCGAGTTCAAACAAATTGTAGTCCCTAGAATGTACTGAATTTGTACCTGCAGGCTAGACTTCATGAAATCCAGACAACTTATTGCATGTTTTTGTACTTTAAGAGAGAGGGGAGGTTTATTCATGCTCCTTAGCTGTTCAGTACTCTGCACTGATCACCTTGTGTCACAGAATTTAGGCAAGAAAAAGATCACAGAATCTTTGCAGTCATTCTCTCAGCAGAAGCTGGAAGGGTGTTTTCAGATGAATTTTCTTGCTTAACTTGAAGTAATTTCAAATTGAAGATCTTAACTGCATTACACATACACACTCTCACACACACACGCAACTGACCCATATTCTACTCCTAAAGCCTAAGAGAGCTAATTTTTTTTAGAAATGTCCATGTCAACTGACTTTCTTTTTTGTGCACATTCATCCCATTATTCCTGTTCTTATTTTTTCCACATCCATTTGAACTTAGTCACTTTAATATACTCTAATCATAACAATTACACCTTATATTTAGTGTCTCAAAATTTACAAAATATTTTCATGTTCACCCATTCATTTCACCCTAAAGATCATAAAAATCCTATAAAACACACCTAAAGAGGGAGACATTATTTGATTTAATTAAATAAAACAGGCACTGATTACATATATTCTATGCATAAGGTGATGCTATAGACACTGGGAATAAAAAAAAAAGCATAGGATTATAAGGGACCTCAAGAACATCTGAAGTCTATAGATGGAACCATACCTGAAAAAGAGAGCCTTCTAGAATAAAGTGCCAAATTTAGCCTCAAAACACCCAAGTGGAGACAGTTCAACCTAAATTAGTTTACTTATTCAGTGCCATACCCATCAAACTAACAAAAATTATTGGATAGAACTAGAAAAAATAGTATCAAATTCATCTGGAAGAGCAAAACATCCATAATATCAAGGGAATTAATGAAAATAAATGCTAGGGAAGGTGACCTAGCCATACCAGGTCTTAAATTGTATGATAAAGTAGCAGTCATCAAAACTATTTTGTACTAGTTAATAAAGGGATAGATCAGTGGAATAAGTTAGGTACACAAGACACAATAGTCAATGACTATAGCAGTCTACTGTTTGATAAACCCAAGGACCCCAGCTTTTGGGATAAGAATTCACTGTTTGACAAATACTTATGGGAAAACCAGAAAATAGTATAGCAGAAACTGTGCATAGACCAATGCCTGACACCTTATAATAAAGTCCAAATGGGTACACAATCTATAAATAAAGGCTAATATTATAAACAAACTAGGGGAGCAAGGAATAGTTTATTAGTCAGATTTATGTAGAATGGAGGAATTTATGACCAAATAGAGGGAGAGAACATTATCTAATGAAAAATGCATAACTTCCATTACCTTAAATTGAAAAGGTTTTGCATAAACAAACTCAATGCAACCATGATTAGAAGGGAAGCAGAAAACTGGGAAAGAATTTTTGCAATTAGTGTCTGTGATAAAGGTCTTATTTCTAAAATATATAGAGAACTGAGTCAAATTTATAAGAGTATGAACCATTCCCCAATCAATAAATGATCAAAGGATATGAATAAGGGGTTTTCAGAGGAAGAAATGAAAGCTATCTATAGTCATATGAAAAATTGCTCTAAATCACTATTAATTAGAGAGAAGCAAATCAAAACAACTCTAAGGTATTACATCACAACTATCAGAAATGATATATGTTGGAGAAGATGTGGGAACTAATTTATTGTTGGTGGAGCTGTGAGCTGATCCAAACTTTCTGGAGAGCAATTTGAAACTATGACCAAAGTGCTATAAAAATGTGTTTACCCTTGGACCCAGCAATACTTCTTCTAAGGCTGTATCCCAAAGAGTTCCTAAAAATGGGGAAAGGACCCATATGTACAAAATTATTTATAACAGCTCTTTTTGTGGTGACCAAGAACTAGAAATTGAGGGAGTGTCCATCAATTGGGGAATGGCTGAACAAGATGTGGTATATGAATGCAATGGAATGCTATTGTGATATAAGAAATGATGAACAGGCAGACTCAGAACAACCTGGAAAGATTTATATGATCTGATGCTGAGTGAATTGAGCATAACCAGGAGAACACTATACAGAGTAATAGCCACAGTGTTCAAGGATTATTTTTGATAGATTTAGCCCTTCGCAGAAATGCAAGGACCTAAAACATTTCCAAAGGACTCATGATGCAAAATGACATCTACATCCAGAGAAAGAACTATGTAGTGGGAAAACTATAATACTAATAAGATTAAAGAAATCTTCCCCACACATTAATGAGCGTGCCCATTAAAGGGAATTTGATTAGTGAAGATTTGTAAGGAAGGTTCACACCATTTGTTAATGAGGCACTGCTTCTCAAGGGTTGTGATACCCTCTGGCTCTAAAAAAAAATGTATAAACACTCTGAGGGAAGGTTTTCCTTTGGGGCTTACTCATTGGAAGTGTTTGGCCAGAGTAGACTCTAGGAAGCTACTAAGGAGCCCTTGGCTTTGAAAACCCAGATGTTGGTGCTTCTCTCTCTGGTAACTATGTATGTATGTACTGGCCAAACAGTTGGATCTGTCTGTTGATCTATGCTATATGTATTTGCTTATGTCAGACAGTTGAAAGTCATGTCTGTTGATTTTTATTTCTCCGTTGACTTTTCCCCCTGAACTAAACGAATAATACATGTGCTTGATTAAAGTAATTGTTAACCCCTCAAAAGCTGCCTTTCCTTTTAGAAAAACCGATGAAAAAACTTGTGATAGGAGGCCCCCCTGTGCATGATGGAATGCTTGCTTTTACAAACACAGAATGAAGCAGACTATTTTCTCCTTTGTTATGTTATGTTTTATTTTTCTCATGATTTCTCCCATTCATTTTAATTCTTCTATAAAACATGACTAATGTGAAAATGTGTTTAATAAGAATATACGTATAGAACCCATAGAAGATTGCATACTGTCTTGGGGAGGGAGAGGGAGAAAATTTGGAGCTCATGGAAGTGATTGTTAAAAACTGAGAACAAATAAATTGACAATTTTGTAGGAAAATCTCCCAAGAGGGAGGAAATAGACTAAAATGTAATTGGGAAATGTTTAACAAAATAATTAAAAAAACATAAATAGAGCATAGATAATGTCAATTTGTGATTTTCTAAGTCAATACGTGACTCTCAGGGATCTACTTCTATTTGAGTCTGACTTCTCTCTTCTATAGCATATTGCATGAAGCCAACTGTCATCTTGCCTTTACTAGAAATCTTTCAGTGAGAAAGAACCAGTAGTATTCTGGAATTTGCTTGTAGAGAGAGGATTGATTAATTTTCAGTGTGAGGTTTTACATCGTGAAATTTTGTCTAACACCACAAGTCAGGGCTTGATTTATTGCTTTTGTTCATTGTCTAGATTTAAGAAAGTGAAGGAAAAATTTTAATAATGCATGTATTGTTGTTTCATACCCTTCCTTCCCCAGTCAATTGTTAAATATTTACCAGCATGCCCTTGAGGGAACCGACTACCTTTCCAGGCAGCCTATCACACTTTAGGATCTCTCTTGATTTTTCGGACATTTTCAGCAATATTAAACCTAAATTTCACTCTATTAATTCTTACCCTCCCTTTTTGATTGTTTTCTATGATGTTTTCTATGTTTCAATCTATGTTTCTATGATTGTTTCTATGTTTTCTAAGTAAAATAAGGCTAAACTTTCTTTTATATGCAAATCCATCAACAACTTTAAGATGGCTTTCATACTTCTCTAGCCATAAATTCTCTCTTCTCCAGGCTAAATTAAATATCCCTCATTCCATCATTCCTCATATGGTATGAATTCATCATATAACTCTACTGAATGTTCTTTTCTGGTCACTCTCCATTCTTATCAATGTCCTTCTTAAAATTAAGTGCACAGTATAGAGCATAATACTTTACATGTGTTCTAAGGTAAAATAATATAAAAATTTAATACATCAATATTAATATAATTCTTATATAATGAAATAATCACATTTTTAGTATTGTTATAGAATGTTTTAAGGTTTGTAAAGCATTTTACATTTTAGTTATTTGTATCTCACAACACTTGTGAGGGTGCTATTATTATTCCATTTTATCATTAAGGAGAATGAGGATGGGAGAAGCTAAGTAATTTACTCAAAATAACGCAGATAAGTGTCTGAGCTTGGATTAAAACTTAAGTCTTCCTGACTTCAGTCAATCACTCTACCCACTGTATCTCCTAGTTAAAAGACTATAACTGCCTTATTCCTGGAAACAACACTTTCTTTAATGCAGCCTAGGTCATGTTTTTTTTCTTCTTTCCCAATATCATGTTAGTTCTTTAAACTCATATTGAGATTGCATTCGGCTAAAACCTATAGATCTTTTTCAGACAAATCATGCCTGCTCCTTTTAGTGATGTGAATTTGCTTTTAATAAGAAATAAGACTGTGTAGTATATTCATTACATTTTGTCATACTTGGCAGCCCAATGTAATAACATCTCACATGTTCATTCACTTAATGAGCTTTATTTTAGGGGTGCTGTCCAATTTTATATAAATGTCACATCCACTTTCATGCAAACCATGGATTAGAAATAGTAATGGCAACAGCAACAATACTAATATCAAGGACAGAGCCTTTAGATGTTCAACCTGTCCCTTCTAAGCTGACTTCTTTAAGGCTACTCGTTTAACTGACTCTAAATCTATTTAATTGTTCTATCACCACACCAATTACCTTTTCCTTAACAGCATTATCTTTTTCAACAAATATTTTCCCAAAATCTAGGAGCATTACATCTTTATAATATCACTTGATTTATAGTATAACTTAGTAACTTTAAGAAAAGAAATAGACAGTCTGGTATGATCTGGTATGATGATGCTGCGAAAAGACATTACTCTTATCATTCATTTCCTCATATTAGAGATGAAAGGACAGGCATTATGCTTGTATGGCATGGCCTCAGAGGGGAGGAAAAAAAAGCAATGGGTATAATTTACAGAGTTTTACATATTGGCTTGATGTTAAGGAAAAATGGATAAGAATTTGATCTTACCGAAAAGTGTCATTTGCTGTCTCTGGAAAGTAGTGAGTTCCACACTGCTAGAATTCTTCAAGCAGAAGCTAGAGGATCATTTGTCAGAGCTATTATAGGAATCCCATTGAGGTGCAGTTTGACTATATAACCTCTGAGGTCTCTTACAACCACAATATATGGCTGTAATATGTAATGATATTATATTTTCTTCCTTGATTCCATATTGAATCCAATTGTAATAGTAGTTTATGTTCTTAGTTTTGTCCCCATCCTCCTTCTCACCTTCCTCCTCCTCCTTCTCCTTCCCCTCCTTCTCCTCTTCCTCTTCCTCTTCCTCTTCCTCTTCTTCTTCCTCTTCTTTTTCCTTTTTTATGTTTCACCATCTTCAGCCTTTTGACTAGCCCCAATTCAGGGTTCCATCATATTGACATTCTTTTTATGATGCCTAACTTCCTATATGCCATTGCTATTCCCTCTCTCAATGTCACCTCTCATATTTCTAACCCCAATATCCTTCACCCACGTAAAACCCCGTGGCTTTAGAGGTGGGTCCAGAGGCTGTTTGGTGTTATGCTACACAGATATTTGCTGACTCTTGGAAGCAGAGCATCCAATCTCCCAGAACAATTGCATTCAAAAAGATTGGGTTATGTACCCACACCTTGCCTTTCATGGGCAGTACCCTACTTCATACCTTATGTTCTCAAAGAGAGTAAGCTTAACATCTTCATTTTTTTCTATCCTACTATGCAAGAGTATCCTGAGGTCTCTCCTCTAAAAGGGACTTGTGCCCAAAGGTCTATCTTTTACCTTTTACCAAGGCAAACCAAATTTGTTTCAGGGGTTAGAATGCTTCTTTATAACTCTATTGTCCACATGTCCCTGAGAGATTACCATTGAACCCAGCTGACAGTTTTCCATCCAACTTCTCTAGTGCTGCTGTTAGGGAAAAATCATATGAGCTGTCACTTTCAAGACTGTATCTGTAGACGAGTGAAGCCAAATTCATATCGATCAAAGTGACATGTTTGTAGAACAAAATAAACTGAAACATCCATATAATTTATGGCTTGTTATGTTTGGTGATAAACAGACATTTTAATTAAGTTTGAGTTTGGAGCCTTTAAAACCTTCTGCCTGAATTTTATCACCCACAACAAATAGGGCCTTGGAAAAGGAAAGAGATAAACAAAGCAGATCCTATGTGAAGCTATGGACATAAGAAGCAGACATTTGTATTGCTGTTATGTGAAACAGAGGCATCCAATAAAATACCAAGATGGCCTCATCAATTCATAAAAGATACCTTTAGAAAGTCTGATTCTAAACCAAGTCTTTCTTTTTTTTTAAATTTCTGAAACAGACTTCATAGACTCTAAAAAATATGGGACTCTAAAAAATATAGCAGTGATTAAGTGTGAATTCTCCCTATCACCAAGATTACCAAAATAACCTGTATAATAAATTACCACTGGATTCTTTTAAACTTCCAATCCTGTTTACTTTTTTAATAATATCAATAAGATGACAGGTATTGACCTCTGTTTTCATTGGTCTAGGGAACTTTAGCATGAGGAAATGTTCTCTCCCACTGCAGATTATGATATAGGATTTTAGAAAGTTTCCTGCAATGGAGGTGTTAAACTCAAATAGAAGCAGACTCCTAAACTGTACAGAAGTATCCCTGCAGGTCATATATGGACTTTAGCTATGTTGTATTTTTTATTTCTTTCTTGGATATTTCTGTGTTTTGCAGATGAGGAAACTAAAGCCTTAAGACCGTGCTCAAAATAACATAATGGCAGAGCAGAATTTAAAAATACATATATATATATATATATTTTGTCCCATAAACTTTCCACTATATCATATTTAAATTGGTCTGTGTAATAGACTTCTTTCCTAGCACACCTAATTGTTCCTATACTCATTGTTCCTGGGGGTCACCATCTGTTTAGCCTCTGTGTGGAGGGAAGAGAACCTGCTAAGGAAATTATGCATTAGCATACTTTACTGATTACCATTTGAAACCCACAGAGTTTGTTAATGGGATAGAAAGCAGACATAGTCTATAAGAAATTTGAGTGCTAAATTTTCTTTCTGTATGAGAACAGATTAAAAAAAATGTCTTTAGTCTGAGGAGGACAAAAATTATAGGAATATAGATTTAGAGTTGGAACAGACATTAGAGGTCATCATATACAAACTCCTCATCTTACAAATGAGAAAAGAGAATTCTAAAGAGGATAAATTACTTCTCTAAGATCATACAGATAGTAAGTAGGCAAAGCTGGGACTAAAACATAAGTTGTCTGTCATTTCAGCATTCTTTCTACTAAAGGTTGATAGGAAACACATTTAATGTTTATGGGATTCTAAAGGGCATGAGTAGATGTATTTTTTTTAACATCTTGTATACTAGAATCTGGAGCTGAACAGTGGCACTTATATAAAAATTGAAATTAAGATTTATAAAGTCTGTCCTTTGCTCACTGTCCATGGTGAATACATAAATTCATGGCTTAAGCTAAGGACTGCATGGCTTATCAGAATAAGAACAAGGGTAAGCAACCTGAGTTCTAGTTCCAGATCTGCTACAAAGTGCCTTTGTCATTTATCTTGTCAGTGTATCAGTAAGCACCCCAACATACACAAGGGGCCCTGCTGCTATAGGTTCTTTGATTTGCTTCTCTAAAAGGAGAGGCAACCTTTGAGGGGTTAACAATCACTTTAATCAAGCACACGTATCATTCAGTTAGTTCAGGGGAAAAAGTCAGCACCCTGAACTTCAGAGAAAATACAGAGAAATCAAAAGTCAACAGACATGCTTCCAAAATGTCTGCCCATTAATATACATACATCTTTACTAGAGAGGGAACATTTGGGATTTCACAGCAGGGGTGAGGGGTATGTGTGTGGGGGTCTCCTTAGTGGCTTCCCAGAGTCCTCTTCTGGACAAACAAACACTTCTTGTCAGGGCCAAAGTAAAACCTCACCCTCAGAATATTTATGCACTTTTCAGAGCCAGAGAGCATGATGGGACCCTCCTACCAAACAACTCCCCTAATCAAGTTTCCCTGAATGGGCAAGCCTATCAATGGGTGGGGAAGATCCTTCATAATCAAGTTAAAATGAGGCATTAAACTTCTTGGTATAAACAAAAACAAACACAGCAAAGGAACCTAATTTGATTACCATCTCAGTCAGAAACTCAGTTTCCTCATCTGTAAAAAGAAGGGGTTAGATGTGATCTCAATCCTCGGAATTGCAATCAAAGGACCTTAAGTTCTCTTACTAACTTGCATTATTTTGAGCCAATTATCTAATTTCAGAGCCTAAATTTTCTTATCTCTAAAATGAATCCACAAATCAGGATGCCTTTTTTCTTTGCTGATCCCAAGATTTTAAATTCTAAACCTAGATGCACTCAATATGAATAAGGTCTTTCAGACTTTTACCCTGATGTCATTAAGAATTCTTTTGCCAGACAAAGCATTCTGTTGATCAAAATAACAAAAACAACAATATTCCCTTCGCTACACTGGAAGAACCAATATCAAATTTCTCTTAAAATATGAGACCACAGAGACTTCAGATCATTCTCTACCCTTATCTACCAACCTCCAAAACAACACAAATAATCGTCATTGTCTGACTTCACTTTTGCAATCAAATACTTGGCTAATCAGGAAATTAAAAGCAGGAGAAATATGATTATTTTAATGGATATAAATTCCTCCTAAAGTACACATTGTATTTTTCTGCAAAATAAAAAATCCTTTCTATGCCCTTGACTAGGTCACTGGAAAAGCTGGAGTACAAAGCAGTTTTATATCCATCTATATCCAAAGTGGAAGCAGGGAGGATTTATTTCAGTCTAGAATGTTATGTACTCCTAGGGCACAAATTTTGTGGATTTCATTATTTTTAGTGTTACAGATACCGATGGAACAGCTGAATACCTATGTCTATAGAAGTGGAAGTACTCATCACTTCCATATCACAACTTTCTAGTGGAAGTACATTTTCTAATATGTAGGAAGTGGTGAAAACATGACCTGATATGTAGGTGTTAGCATGTGACTTTTCTGGTCACCAAATATGAATGACTTCCTATTTCCTTTAGATCAAACAAGATTTCTCTGACTTTCAACATTTTTCACAACCTGTCTCAATTTAACTTTCAAATATTGTTACATGTGGGTTCCCTTCCCTTTCTCTGCAGTTTAGCCAAAGTAGCCTTGCTTTGCTCACACATGATCTGAGCCTTCATTTGCCTTCTCTGTGCTTTTCCACTGGTGATCTTCCATGACTGTGGAATGTAGTCCCTCTGCTTATCAGCCTCCTAGAATGGTTCATTTCCTTCCAAATTCAACTAAGTGCCACCTGCTACATACTACTTTTCCTAAAACCCTTGTTCCTAGTTACTCCTATTATTACCTTGATAATACAGTTATCCCTTCCATATCTCAGGGATTCAGAGAATGCCTCCATCTGCAGAATGTGAGTAAAATTCTTTGGCCCTCCATACATAACAGAGAATAAATCTGTTCATATTATACATGCTATACATATATTATTTGCATTTCTGAGTTTCTACACTTTTTTCCGTGTTGCCTGCTGGTCTTCTCATGTCATCCGCAGTTTCCACAAAACTCCCCTAAAATTTCCATTTGATTTCTGTGTCAACTCATGATTCAGTGAAACTGTGATAGGGGAAAGTTGTGATATGGAAGTGATGATTGTATAGAAAGATATGCATATATCTTTCTATCTGTGTGTGTGCGTGTTTGTGTGTATGTGTGCGTACCCACTCATTCACATGCAAACATTTCTGTATATATATTTTGTTATATCTTCTATCATTATATTACGCTTTATTTTTACTATATTATATTGTAGTAAATTGTTACTATATTATGTACTATATTACACTACAATATATTGTATTGTACTGTATTATATTGCATTGCATCATAATCTCTCCTCAAGCTTCCATGGCAACCTCCACCTACCCCTTTTAAAATGAGTCCCTTGTGAGATACTTCAGTAAAAATAACTTGCTGAGAGCTCTTCTTTATATGTACCCTGGATCCCATCACTCTCTGACTTCTCTGAAATATTGTTCACTGTATGATTCTCACTGTTTCACTTCTCTTCAACCTCCCCTTGTCTACTGGCTCCTTCCTGACCTCCTATAAATATGCATCATTCCCCATTATAAAAGCAAACAAAATCCTCACTTGAACCTACCACCCCTGAGAACTCTGATCTGGTAACTTTCTTCCCTTCATACCTAAACTCATTGAAAAATCCAGTAGCCGTCTGTTCTTCCACTTCTCTTCTCACTTTCTTCTAAAAACTTTGCAACTTGGTTACTAACTTTATCCTTCAACTGAGATTGCCCTCTCCAAAGTCAAAAATGCCCTCTTCCTGACTGCCAAATCTAATAGCCTTTGTACTGTCCTCATTTTCCGTTATCTCTCCACAATATTTGACACCATTCATCACCTCCTTTTGCTTACTGGATCCTTTTTGACAACTCTCTACTGGTTCTCCTCCCAGCTATCTGACTAGCTAACTCTCTCCTTTTTACTTGTCTCTGCTTCATTTCTCTCTTGGTGTCACTTTCCCCAGTTTTCTATGTTTCTCAAGACTGTTATAGACAACACTCTCTTTTCACTTTAAACTATCTCACTTGTTAGTCTCATCATCTCTCATGCGTTCAATTTTCTTGATGCAAATGATGCTCAGATCTATATATCTAGTCCTACTATCTCTCCTGAGATTCAATGGTGTTATCAAAAAACTTTTTCTGGATTTCTTTAATTGGCTGTCCTGTAGGCATCAGATGTTCAAAATGTTCAAAAGAGAGTCTTTTCCCCTCTCCGACCTCTTCTCTTCTGTACTTCTTTATTCCCACCAAGAGTGGTATTATTAACTTCTTCACCTATATTTGAAACCTTGGTTTCATCCTTGTTTCCTAATTTTCACTCAATCTATATGTCCAAACCAATGCAGAGTCTGTATGTTTCTTCTTTCACAGCATTTTAAAAAAATATATACTGTTCTGTTTATTCAAATAATCACAACCCTATTTTGGGTCCTCATCACCTGTCACAAGGAATGTTGGCATTACACAGATTCTAAAATGTCAGTTGGCCTCAACTATCTCCCCTCTTTAATCCTTATTCCACTCAAGGTGGAAAGCTGAGATGTAATCATGCTACCCCACACTCACTGAGCCCAAGTCAATTCCTTCTACCTCCAGAATTAAATATAAACTTCTCTATTTGAAATTTAAAGCAATTCATAATATCAAACTTTCTTATCATTCCACTTTTCTTAAATCTTTCTCTCTTCACACCATCTATGATGTAAGTATATTGCCCTACCTGTAGTTGCTAGTGTACTCTATTTTCTTATTCCTCACCTTTTCCCTGACTATCTCCATGCCTACAATGATCTGCTCACTCTCCCCTCTCCTCTGCCCCCAAGGTTCCTTGGCTTCCTAGAAGAAAAACTTAAATCCCACCTACTTCAGATTAACTTTAGTCTTTACTGTATACATGTTGTATGTATATATGTATGTATCCTCCTTAGGGTATAAGTTCCTTGAGGGCAAGGTCTGGTTTTTTTTTTAACCTTTTTCCAGGTTGTTTTTGTTTTGTTTTTTTATCTCAAGAAGTTTCTGGCACATAGTAAGCCCTAAATATGAACTTGTTAATTGAATGACTGACACATTCCCTCCCCTACTTAAATGTCAGTTCCTTGAGGATAAAAACTATGTAATCCCTCCCTTCCCCCTTGAATCCTGAGTACTCAACTGAGTGCACAACAAAGGCATATAAACATTTAATAAATATTTTTTCCTTGATAGAATGATTGAATAGTTTTCAGAAAATTTGTTACTATTTTTTCCCACTAGCCAATATGCCTTCAAAAATGCTTATATAATGCATAATAACCCCAAGTTTCCAGAATCTGAGAACTTCGGAGCATTAATCACAAAATTTACAATATTGCTTATGAATGTGGTAGGTAACTTCAACTGAAAACCACTACCATGAGTGGACCATACTCACTAGTAATGGCTGACTAGCCAAAAAGAGACTATCTTAGGAATAAAAGTCAATTTCTGTAGATGTTGGTTTAATATTGAAGCTCCAGTATTTTGAGGATCTTAGGAATTATTTGGCAGCAATCTGAACTCTTTCATTTGCACTTTAAAAAGATTGTTTTTCTTTTTAGTAATAATAAAACTTTTTAATTATATATCACTTTAAAGTTAACAAAATATTTGCTTACAAAACTTTGTGAAAGGTTTGAAGTAAATGAAGTCATGGGTATAATAACTTACATATCTTTAGCCTCTCAATGTGTATAAAGTGTTTTCCTTATTAACAACTTTCTGAAATAGGCAGTATACTATTATCCCTATTGTACAAATGAAGAAGTGTTGTTCGAAAGGTTTAAGTGACTTGATAGTGCTTATATCAGCTCATAGGTATTAGAGCCAGGCCTTAGCATATTTGATGACTCCTGACCTTTAGAATATGTTTACTAAAATATCTCTGAAGAAAACAAGAACTCTACATTCCACAGTATCTGATCTTTTAAATCTGATCATTCTCATGTTTTGTTATTATTCATTCTATTTTTATTTTACTTTTGCATGAGAAAATTGAGGAGGAAAAAAAGTGTAATATTTAAAATCACAAAAGAATGTTTCATCTAAGACTCCTATTTTAAAAAGAAATAGAGAACTTTATTGTGTTAACTTTTTTTAAATAACAAAACCAAAACATAATAAATTCCTTAAATATTTAGTAACCACTAGGTTCTTAAATGGAAACTTTCTGATCCAAAGACAAGTTCTTTAAATGTTAAAGTCTTTTAGGTAATTGACACAACTGATAACAAGCCTCTGAAGAACAAATGCAAAACAGAAAATGGTTGTAAGCCAGATGTGGAATGGGGGTGGGAGAGGAAGGCATAGCAGTTCAGTGAGCAATTGAAGGTTAGTGAAGACTGAGTTCTTTGTAGCTCAAGCAAACTATTGCCTGGTTTGTTTTATTTTTGAAGTTGACACATCCCACATCCCTGAAATGGCTGGCCCAATGAACTTGGTTATAAGTTCAAGAATAGTTACAAAGCCAAGGGGCTCTTTGCTGATGCATGAATCATCAAGTAGTTACCAAAATATGGATCAGTTTGTCTGGAAGAATTTCCAAACTTGTCTGGATGTCAAGGACATTTTGCCAAGATTGTTATGTGGTATGAAAAAGTTTTGACTTTTTTCCCCTTCTTCTTTTTTCTCTAACAATATGTTCAGAATTGAAACATAGCAGGCATACAACTCTTTCTGAACAAAATGACATCTTAATTAGACAAAAGCAATATGTTTCACTCTATAGAAGGGTTTAAGGTCTTTTCACACCTAGCAGCTACTACCTCAATTTAACCTCCAACCACAGAATGGGATCATTTGTAGTGGGAAACCCAATAGAGATTTCTAGGAATGAAGGAGAACACATACAAATCTCTATGATATTTTTTGAGGGGAGATATCAGCTAGGTTATAATAAGTATAATAGTTGTTAACATCTTATCAGACTTCCATTACCCTAAAGGATTAGGTTTCTTGAGTCATAGAACAGCAAAGCTTGTGATAAGCAGTTCGTCCAACCTGGCCCCTAAATTCACTTCTCTGAGATGCAAGATCTGGATTGATGCAACCTGGCAACTGCTTCTCCTGGGCCTATAGCCCCAGCTATTCATGACCCAGAAATGAAAGTTCTTGCTACCGTAGTCTTTGGAACCGTCAAATGTTTCAGTATTAGAAAATGATATGATTTTATCATTGGAAATTACATCAGAAACAATACCATGTGATTTGTAACTGCACCTGAAGAATCTCATTTAATTTGCAGGTGAAACTTTTCATGTGTTATGTCTCCCATTAAAATATGAGCTCCCTGAGAGTAGAGACTGTCTTACATTTTAGTAAATACACAATAAATACTTTCTTTCCCTTTAGTTCATTTATTTATTCATTGATGTAGAGCCTGAGTAGATCTTAGGGGCTCTCTGGTTCAATACTTTCATTTGATAGAGGAGGAAATTTAACCCAAGAGAATTTGCATCTTGCTCAAAATCAATGGAAGTGTCAGGGCAGAGATTTGAATTGAAGTCCTTTGACTCTAGCAATATCATTCTTTCCACTGCACCATGTCCTAGAAGATATGAAGCAATTGGACAGCCTTGGCAGGAGCACCGCAAATGAATCTCCAGAAAGATCAAAGTGCTGAAGGAAAGCTAATTTTTCTTTCAGGGGAAAAATAACCTCTTTCTATGTGTCTCGACATTTTCTTATACTTTTGGTATCATTGTTAGTTTTAGTCTAATTTGATAACTGACTGGATTGGCAAAAGACTATATAGACTCAGGTTTTGAATGGTCAGCCCCAGTGACTAAGCAGGTCTGTGAGGGAGAATCAAAATCAGAGCTGAACCATAATTAATTGTAGAATCAAATCACTTCTCATAGACCTCTAACACTCAGTTCAACATATCCTATTGTGATATAAACCATATCTTTCCAGGGGGTTTTATTTCACCATCATTAAACACTAACACCCAACTGTCAGACTCTACCCAGATGATCTAAATTAAAACAACTCTGAAATACTACTTCATACCTCTCACTTGGGCTAACATGACCTTAAAGGAAAATGATAAATGTTGGAGAGGATGTAGAAAAATTGAGACACTAATGCACTGTTGGTGAGATTGTGGATAGATCTAATTATTCTGGAGAATAATTTGGAACTATATCTAAAGGGTTATTAAACTGTGCTATTGAACTTTGACCAATTGATATCACTAGTACCAAAGAGATAAAAGAAAGTGGGAAGGTACCTGCTTGTAAAAAAAATATTGATAGCAGTTAGTTTTTCATGACAAAGAATTGGAAACTGAGGGGAGGCTCATTAATTGGGAATGACTAAATAAGTTGTGGCATACGATTATGTAGGGATACTGTTGTGTTATAAGAAATAATGAATGGGATGACTTCAGAAAAACCTGGGAAGTCTTATATGAAGTGATGCAGAGTGAAGGGAGCAGAATCAGGGGAAAATGACACAGCAACAGCAATATGGTAGCAATAATCATCTGTGGAAGGCTTACTCTGATCAAGATGATGATCAAAGACTCATGACAAAAAATCAAAGAGAAAGAGAGAGAAGGAACTGAAGAATTCTGAGTGCAAATTAAAACTAACTTTTTTCACTTTCCTTATGTTTTATTGTGTGTGTGTGTGTGTGTGTGTTTATATTTGAGACATAGCTATTGTGGAAATATAATTTGCATGATTTCCCATATGTAATCATCATCTTGTGTGCCTTCTCAAGGGGCAGGAAAGGAGAGAGAGAATTTGTAATTCAAAATAAAATATAGTTGGCTAATATTTAATCAAATAAAAATATTTTTTAAAAATATCCCATTATGATAGATGAGATGAGTCAATTCACCACATCTTTCCATTGGCTTTCATTTCACCACCATTAGACGCTAACACCCAAGTACCAGGCTCTATCTAGTGATAAGGGCCAAATACTCTTAGTCACATGCTCACCCCGGCAGTTATGTTTTCCACCAATACCAGAGGTGCTCTAGGAGAATGCCTATCTCTCTTTGCTTCTTGGAGAGATGGCCATCTCATTTTCCTTGCTCTACTTCTTTTGGAGTACTCCTCTAATTATTATAAAAATTTATTATACAAGAATGCAGTCAAATTTTCCTTCAAGACCTGGGCACTAGAAAATTTGATAGAATTCATCTCTCTATTACTGTTAAGTGAAGTTCAAAGACACAAGTATAGGATAAATATATGTTTTACCTTACTCAGGACAAGAAAAATGAAAGCAAAAAAACAGAATAAATACATTAAAAATAATCCCACTCACAACTTTCTCATATAAGTGATTCTTCCAAAGTCCACAAATTCAGTAATTCAAATAACAGAATATTTATATTGATTCCAGCCTTTTTAAGGGCAATTTACTGTTCATCTGAATTTGATACTGATTTTTTTCCCCAAATGGCACTATCTGCACCTATTTCTCCATAGTTTCACCTTTGGTCTCTTGACTCTGCAGAGCTTTGCTCTTCACTCATGAGTCTATTCCTGCCCAGAAGATACAAAATTATTATTAGAGTACTGTCAGAGGAATTCAACTGCATGGTCATGTTCTCTGTCTTATTTTGAAAAGTTTATGTTCTCCAGGGTTCTCTGTAATTTTTCCCAAGATAATCACCCCCTTCATTTGCCTCTTTCCATATTGTCTTAACTCAGAAATTTGGTGTGCAAGGCTAATGGGCCCAGCCCCTAGGCTTGTCCTTTCTTCTGCCTTCTCCTGCCTTTTTTTCATGCTCAGCTTGATGTTTGTGCAAAGGACTAATTATTGGGCCTGTAGCTAGGAAGACCTGATTTGAAATCTGACCTCAAATATTAGCTATATATGAGCAAATCACTTATCCCTGTTTGCCTCAGTTTCCTCATCTGTTAAATGAGTTGGAGAAGAAAATGGCAAACCACTCAGGCATCTTTTGCCAAGAAAACCTTAAAAGGGGACACAGAGACTTGGATACAACTGAAACACAACTGAATAACCACAATGCACCCTCCCACCCCTTTGTTTTGCTGATTTTGCAGGGAGGAGAACAATCAAAAGAAAAGTCATCGTGTATTATTATACACCTTCCTATAGGAATAGCATGCAATCAAAGGTACAGTTCATAATCTTTTATGAACTTCATATAGATGGAATGAGGGCCCTACATTTTCTTTGTCCTCTGAACACCAGTTCATGAAAAATTGTGAAGAGGCATTGTTACAACTCTTCCTCATGTCTGGAATAAATCAGATGCCAAGTCACCATTTAGATTCTTCCTCCATAGGGCCCCTCACATCCCTCTTTCTTTTCACTCGTGTAGTTATATACCTAGTTAAGAGCCTTACTACTTTTCCTTTGGACAATTATAATAGCCTTATAACTTGTTTCCTTGCCTCAAGTCCTTCTCACATTCTTCACCCAGATGTCAAATAATTTTCTTAAAGTATAGATCTGACCATGTCTCCTCCCAGCCCCCATTACCCTTTCACAGGTTCTCACTCAGTGGCTTCTTATTGCTCCTAGAATTATTTATACATACTTTGGTATTGAAAACACTTCTTGATCTAGTTATAATCTACTTTTATATAATTAAGTCTAACTATTCTCTCTCTCTGTCTCTGTCTCTCTCTCTGTCTCTGTCTCTCTCTCTACACACACACACACACACACACACACACACACACACACACATGTGTCTGTGTGTGTGGGTGTATACAGTGATTTGAATTCCAGCTAACATTACTTGCTTGACTTTTCCTAGGTATTCCATTACTGCTTGCATGCTTTTTCACACATTACCCTCCATATCCAGAATTCTCTCCCTTCTCACCTTTACCTTTTTCAATCCCTTGCTTCAATCAAAGCTCAGTTCATGTGCTACCTCCTACCTAAAGGATACCATCCCTGTCAAGAATACATTTTGAAGGTCCCCTAACTACTTTTAATTTACTTTGTTTTCATATTTTTCAACAGTGTAAGCTCCTTTAGGGTGGTGGCTGTCTTATTTTGTTTGTTTGTTTGTTTGGTTTGTTTCCAGCTAACGTTTATATGGCTC
The DNA here is from genome assembly GCF_028372415.1 of Notamacropus eugenii. NCBI lineage: Eukaryota > Metazoa > Chordata > Mammalia > Diprotodontia > Macropodidae > Notamacropus > Notamacropus eugenii. Next base: position 70,317,552 of record NC_092878.1, on the reverse strand, counting down.
TTTACTGTTTGCTAGTGATTTCCAAGTATTGTATCATTTTACCTTCATAACAACCCTTGGAGGCAGTGCTGTTTTTATCCCGGTTTTAAAGAAGAGGAAACTGAAAAAGTAGTTAATTGACTTGGCTAGTATCACATAGCTAGTAAATGTCTGATATTGGATACTATTTCAAGCTGTTCTGACTCTAGGTCTAGCATTCTTGTATTCACTGAACTACCTAACTACACTTTGTGTAAGCACAGGAATTTCCATATAGTAAATAGTTATGACAAATAAGTAATGAGAGAAGAAGTCATCTCATAGGCAGGAGAGTTCCCCTCAGCAGAAACAAACATTGCCCCCAATTCTTGACTGACTGTATTCCTTAGGAGATGGGGAATTTACCCTTATACACTCATCACTTCAATCAAACTCCAGTGGGACATTTCCAATCTATAGGGTCAAGTTATTATAAGAATTTTGGCCATCGTTTAGAGAAAAGTGTATTGATTTAATTCCTTAAAGTAAAGCCCAATTGCTTCTGATGAAAATGACCTTAGTTGGTGCCATTGTACCAACACGTTATACATCAGCTTAAGGAAACTCCAGCCCAATGTAATGAAAATCAATTGCGTAGCTAGATATGAAAGTCTCAGTAGACAGTTGCCATCTATCACAGGAGAGCTATTTTGTTCACCCTGAAAGGCATTCAGTCCTTTTGGAAAGACAACTTTGTTGTTAGTAGCTCTCCATCACCATTGCTGAAAAGTAATTTAGAATCATGGAATTTTAGATCTTAAAGATTGTGTAATCTTATCACTATTTTGAAGATGAGCTTGCCCCCAAAGTTCTAATACTGTTTGTCCTAAGTCTTATTTCAACCTAAGCTTACTTAAAATGCACTAAGACTATTGGGACACTCAATATAGCAATACACAATATTGCCCAAACTTATTTCAAAGTTTTTTCTTTTGAAAAATGTCCCCTCACTATTTTTTCTTTTAAATTCTCCTTTTGAGGGAAGCAATTCAATTCTTTTTCTAAAGGGGGGGGCAAGACATCTCTATTTTTTCTTTTCTATTAGTTTAATGCAAAATAAATAAAACAAAACAAAACAAAACAAAAACTAGGCTATTTATTTCCTTCTCTCCTGCCACCACCACCACTAATAACAAGAGTAAAATGACAAGTTTGTTTCTTGGTAGGGTCTTGCTGCCAGGGTTAAGAAATCTGGGGACAGGTAGCTATATGAAAAAGATGCTGCATTGTGGCAGCTGCCCACAGACTTTACCCCCTCTCTCTTCTATCCATGGGACTATAAGAGTTGTCAGATGTTATTTTGATCTTTTGTGTCAGTGGAGTGCTACACGGGCATCCTTGGGGATACTGGATATATGGTTTGAAAGCACAGTTTCAGTATTTGGTGGACAGAGAATAGGTGTTTTGTATAAATGGTTAAATCAAGGTTGAATGAACACTGGTGAGCATTAGAGGGAGCATATGATTATAGTATAATGAAAATAGAATACTTAACAATGGCTCATATTTACATAAGTTTGCAAAGTGCTTTAAGTACTTTAGAAGTTTATTTCATTTCATCCTCACAACAGCGCTGTGAGGTAGATATTATTTATTTATACATAAGAAAACTGAGGCTGAGAGTGTTTATGCGAATTGTCCTGCATCATACAGCTAATGAGTGTTCAAGAGCAAATTGCAACTGGAGTCTTCATGACTCCAGGTTCAGAATTCTATCTTCTGCACCACTGAATTACCCTGGTATAGCTTTGTTTGTGGAAGTTATTCAGTGCTAAAGCACATAATAAGGGTTAGCAATAGGTGTTGGACCTATGGCTTTACTTTTACAAGAAATGAAGTGGTGATGATTTTCCCTCTACCAATTAACCTTTTCTTCTATTTATAAAATTTGTAGAGTTCCCTGGAGTATGGAGAGATTAAATATTTTGCAGTCACACTCTCAGTATATGTCAAAAGTTAGACTTAACTTCAGGTTTTTCTGTCTTCTAGGTTAGCAACCTGTTAGGCTTGAGGCCGAAGGGCTACCTGAGTCTTACCTTACCTGTCGCAGGTCTTCGGCTGGCCAAACCGGATAAATGTATTGAGAGAAGAGACTTTCCAGAGTCGAACAAGGGTTAGGCTTTATTCAGGGTCTTGGTTACATGTGCAGGGTGAATTCTTCCTCAGGAGAGAGGAATCCTCCTCCTCCCAAGGGGCAAGGATCGTACAGCAAGAGAATGGGAGTGGGAGAGGGGAGAGGCCCTCTAAGGGCCCTTCAGCACAAAGAGCGCCTTCAGGCTTTCCTGACCCTACTTAAGCTCTCCCGCCGCATAGTTTGCACTTGAATACCGTGCCTGCTCTCAGCCTTTAGCTAGTCAACAACAGGTGTGCTCAGACCATGGGTTAATCTCAAGGGTGGGATGCTCTCCCCAGCAAGTTTCCCACAGGGAAGAGGTGGAAATGCATGAGATAGCCCAGGTCTCACGTCTCAATTCCCAGCTGTTCCCTGGGGGGCCTCATGAGAACTCGGAGGTTTTAGAAGTCCTCACCTTTACCTGCCCGAGACTGTCCACATGAAACTGAGCTTACACCCCCAACAGCAACCTATCAATTGTGGGAGGGTGCTTCTTACACAGTTATTGTTTGTCCTTCATTTTTGAAGAATACCAATGACATCACAAGGGTGATATCTTGACTTGGGTATGAATTGGCCTTAAGTGAGGCAGAGTTATACTAAGCCGTCAACTTTCCTCTCCCTCCCAGAATCATCAAAGTCTAATAACAAGACCAAAGTAAAGTTGAATGGTGATGGCTGGGATGCAGTGGATGATCTTGGTCTCTTCAATGTCTGACCAAGCTCTAAGCACTCCATAGTGCTTGCTTCAGTCACCTTTGTGGCCTTAGATGGACTAATCTTCCCTAAACTTCAATATCTTCCTTTAAGCAATGGTAAAAATAAGAGAGAGTATGTGCTCCAGTGGAAAGATTTGACACTGGAAGACCTCGGCTTGAACTTTAGCTCTGCCATTTTCTTTTTCTTTTTGACCATAAACAAACTTTGTAACCCCTTGAGGCCTCTGTATTATGTGAAATGAGGTCAAATAACCTATAATTTCTAAAATCCTATAATCCTATAATATTTGTAATACTTATCTTCTGTGGTTGTGAGGAAATAACGTTATTAATATTATCATTACAATTTTGTTTTAAGATTTGAACACCTAGTCATCATTTTCAGCCACTATCAGCTATTTTAAAAAAAAAATCACCTACCAAGAAAAAAAAATGTTATGAATCTGTTGGCTAGTTACAGTTTTGTTGGAGCAGATCACAATTTGAGACCTGAGAATACGTTTTAAATTTTACTTTTTACTAACTTTCACCTTTTCCAATTGTTTTTTTTTTGTTTCAAATTTTCAACAAGCATTTATTAAACACCCTGTATTAAGGTTTGAGGATACAGAGAAGGACGAAAGAAAGACCCTCCTCTTAAATATCTCATTAACTCCAGTGGAGGAAGTAACATGTAAGACAAGATTCTTAATCAAAGAGGGTGGAGGGAGAGGGAACTATGGGAGGTGGGAATAGGTTTTTGTGGTCTTGGTATGCCACTGTACCCCCCATATCTTTATTAAAAGAGCTTAAAATAGATGGACAATCTATCTATTTATCTTTCTGTCTATATCCATCCATCTATCTCTATCTATCTCTCTATACCTATCTATCTATTTCTATATCTATCTATCTACATACATATACAGACTTGAGGGACTTGGTCTCTCAACTCATGGAAGTATTTAATAATAAAACCAAGTTATGCTATAATTCAGCATGGCAGGTTAATAAACCTAAGTAAATTCAACGATTTTTTAAAAACACCTCTAGTGATGTTATATTAAAACAATAATGCATCTCCGAATTAAAGTGGTCCTTAGAATGTCATCACAAATTGTGTTAGAGATATTGACTAATTTGTCTGGGAAACTAAGTGTTTAAGACCTATGCTTGAAGTAAGTAATAAAATAACTAGATCAAGGATAGAACTGAGGGAAAGAATCCATGGCCTCTGCTTAATAATATCAAATAATAAAGGGCACCTTTTATTCAGAAAGATAATTTCTAATAATTACTTTAAATAAAGAACAACTATTGGATAACACCTGACACCAAAAGTAAAGATATTTGTTATCCCACTGGGAGTACCTCAGACATGGATCTGCATAAGTAATCTACAATGTTGTGGCTACAATGTAATTCTCTCCTTTCCTTCTGCCCTGTAAAGCATTTTGACATAACAAACAATTTCACAATCCCTATATTTTCAGTCCTCTTGGGTCAAACACTGATATGTAATTATGTAAAGCAGCCTACTGAATAGAAATAGATGGTTAATGTTGAGGATGATAAAATTCACAGATTTTTCTTCTCTTGGTATAATTTCTTAGATAATTATTTGCATCCTCTTCCCTCCTAAAGAGCTACTAATATGTCACAAGAGATATTACCCTATTAAAAGAGTTAGGATGTCACTGCTACAAAGTAAGGAAGGGATTTGAACAAAAGTCACCCTGATTCTACATTTAGAGCTCTATTTAGGAATAGTGAACTAAACAAGATCATGGGAGGAGATGAAATGATGGGATCAAGAACTCAGGTGCAGGATTAACTTTGGCAATAACATGAGAAATCAAGTTCACTGAGATCAAAAGGAAGGCAATTCCATTTTCTTACCATTTTCCTCCTGTATTTCAATTCTGAAATGCAGCTAAAATATTAAAATTAACATGCTCTATCCATCTCCTCGCTGTGATATCTGGTTGTGAGGCAGAGGTGTTTCCTTTATATTACATGGAGTAAACAAAAAAGGAACTGTCCTGGACAAAAATCATTTCTTTACCAGACTCAGAATATGCTAGTCTTTAACTTGAATTCTGTGTTATATTAAAGCCTTTATTCTCACTGTATTGACTCTCACCTTTTTAGAATAGAAATCTCCGTGTACTACACCAAAGCTTTAAACGGAGTTATGTTGCAATTAAATAGTTCTCTTAGATTTTTTTTAAAGTATTTAATTTTGTATTGGAAAGTCAATGACATGATGTGTGTGGTGCCTCTTTAAAAGTAGACTCAAAGACTCAGAATCCCATGTAATTTTCCACACATAAAAAGGGCATAATATCCTACAGGTGTCACCCATTTGTTTCCACTTTCTCTGCTCATTAGCAAAAGACCCCAATCCACAGACTCCTGTAGTCTAATCAGGCATGGTTTGACTAATAGCTAGCCACAAAAAGGAACTAGTTCGAGTTTGAAAACCGAAAAGGCAAGTACATATTAATTCCAAATGATCTACCTTTTGCATCTGAAACTGTTTCTTCCTATATACCAGAGTTCAATCTGGTATTTAATTTTCTCTTTTATTTTGAAGGAACAGCCTTTTTGGAAAACTTCTAATTTTCCCAGTGTACTCTAAGTCCTTAGCTCAGATGTCATCTATTTGCGGTATTAAAGACTAACTGAAGGGAATCTCTTGGGGGTTGGGGAATTGGCTCATGATTGTATTAGGTGTTTTTTGTTGTTTCTTTGCTTTTTCTGGTATGATGCCATTAGCACTGAGTTTGATAGGTTTTGGGAAAAGAATTTGAATTCGAATTTCTACTGGATGCCTATCCACTGGATGTGGATTTTTGGTGAAGAAACATTAACTTGAGTGTAGGCATATTCCATAGGCTTTTCTAAACATGTACTGTCATGTAAAATCTCACAGCAAGGAACTCTGACTTAAATCAATTTTCCACATTTAAAAAGAGCACATATATTAAAAAGAATGAGTAAATATAAAGGTAGAATAAATATTTAACCTGATTTTTTTTTTACTATGGAAAATAAAATTTATTTTTGCTTGTGAAAATTTTCATATATGTATTTTGGGAGTATTTTCTATATAGTGACACAAACAATCAGGTATATATATATATATATATATATATATATATATATATATATATATATATATATATATATATATATATATATATATATGTTCATACATATGTTCATACATATGTTCATACATATGCCTGGAATGAAGGGCAGCGTTTTGAAGTGGAAGGAGAACCAGCTTCAAAATCAAGAAGATCAGATCTGAATCCTCTTTCTGGCTGTGTGAACCTAAGTAAGACATATAATCTCTAGGTGTCCCAACTCACTCTCTCTACAGCTCTAAGTCACAGAGCAACTGCTGATCAACATTAGTGGAAAGATTTCCTCACAGGAAATCCCTTGTGAAATCACACATCCTAGAAGAAAAAATAAAATTAGAATAAATTTGTAGTGCAGTATGTTGGCCTTAGAGTCAGATAGTATTGGGTTCAAATTCTCCTCCTGCCAATAACTACATGTGGGATCAGGGATAAATCACTTAAATTTTCTAAGACTCAATGCTAAGTTATATAAAGGTTATGACATAGGACAGATAGGTGACTCAGTGACTAAAACATTGGGCTTGGAATAAAAAAGACGATTTCAAATCTGACCTCAGATGCTTACTAGCTGTGTGAGCCTGGATAAGTCATTTAACTTTGTTTACTTGTTTTCTCATCTGTAAAATGATCTAGAGAAGGAAATGGCAAATGAATCTATCATTGCCAAAAAAATTTCAGACAGGATCATGAAAATCACAAGTGGAATCAGGCATAACTGAAACAACCAAACAACAACAAGTGGTGTATGGTTGTTCTATCTAAGAAATCTCAGATTCTGGATATATTGATATTTGAAACATGTGATGTGAATGGAATGTACTTTTTATACTAACACATGCCTGTAGTGGCAATACTCCTGGTTCAAGGAGTATAGATTTCCTGTCTATTAGTGTAACCCCCTTGAGTAGCTGAGATCAACAGGCTATTTACATTCTCTTATTGTTTTTGTTTTCAACAAAGCCTCAGGAAGGAGAAAAACAACAACCACAAACACAGCTCTTCATATCTTACATCTGCTGGATACTGATTGCTTCTTCCAGTAAGGCTGCACTTACTTGGCTTCTCATCAATTTTTTATCATAAGAGAACGTAAGAAAATAAATCCTCATTAATTTGTAACTATTAGTAGAGAGGGTTGGTTATGGATGCCTTCAGAGACCTACCACTTATCCATAAGTCATGCCACATTTATTTCAAACAGTGTACAGTAAATACATAATTAAGAGTTCATAGTGCTGTGAGTTATTAAAGTCTATTGATTCCCCCTTCCCCCAACTAATAGCGCAAACAATCCTTATGTAGCAAGAATGAATAAACAAGAACAAATCACATTGAAATGTCTCATTTCAGGCAGGATATATTAGAGATGCTTATTGTATATTCACTCTAGAAATTTTGTTTTGCAACTTGTCAAAATAATCAGACTAATTTTTGATGCATGAACAAGATGTAACATTATAATTGAGGACTTGCATGGGAAGTGGTATAAAAGACTTCATCATGCAAATGTATAACTAGAGATATTTTTTAAAATAATAAACTTTTAAAATGACCTTGTCATATAGTAAAGTAAGAAATAACCACTGGAGAGACACTGCACTCCACTGGTATATACAGAGTCAAGAGAATTTAAGAAACATCCCCAATAGGATGGGTATCCTCATAGTGATCAATTTATAAGAGAAAATGGGAGGAAGACAAGAGAATAAACATTTATTAAGCACCTATTCTGTGCTAGGCACTATGTTAAGTTCTTTACAAATATTATCTGATTTGATCCTCATTGCAATCCTGAAAGGCATGTGCTATTTAATATTATTCCTAATTTATGGGAATATGCAGCTGAAAGTTTCAGGGATTAGATAGTTTGCAATTTCTATCATTCCAAGGAATACCCACATTGGTGACACGATGGAGACATTAGAGAAAAAGAATATTAGAATGAGTCATAAGATTTTAAAATTTAAACATATTTGTTATCTCTGGATGTATCCAATCACATGATAGCTTCTACTATAAGTAAACAGTGAATAATTCCATCAGTTCACTGGAGTAGGAAGTTTTCAAAATTTCTATGAGGATTGGCAGATGTCCTGAAGAAAACAGCACTTCATTTGATGAGGATGAGAAAGCCTGTCACTCATGATGGTACCAATACAGGTCCAGGACATAGCAGCACATGATACTAATGGTAACAAAGCTAACAACAGCAATAGCAACCAAAAAATGATGACAAGAACAAAAATAATTTTTAAAAATCAAAAAGAAAGTGATTTACCTATCCAAGATATCAGTTACTGGTGGCAGAAGACTACCATAAAGTAAAAACCTGATTTTGTTTTTTTTTGTTTTTGGTTTTTTTTGGGGGGAGAGAAAAAAGTTGCCTTTTGTGTTCTTAAAAAATAATTCAACACATCTAGTAAATTCTGCTCTAGCAGATGTCAAATAAGCAACTGAGTGCAGTAAGAATGAAAGGTTCTTTGGGGTAGGAAAATTGAGTTTAATTTCTTGAGTTTAATTCATATTTTGCACATATTCAGTGCTAAATAAAGTTATGTTGAGTTTTAATTGAATTAAGTTGACTTGAATCCATTTATGTGGGTTAGAAAAGCAAGCCTAGACACTGCATTTTCTGTAACCAAACTTCCTCCTCCTCCTCCTCCTCCTCCTCCTCCTCTTCCTCTTCCTTCTTCTTCTTCTCCTTCTTCTTCTTCTTCTTCTTCTTCTTCTTCTTCTTCTTCTTCTTCTTCTTCTTCTTCTTCTTCTTCTTCTTCTTCTTCCTCCTCCTCCTCTTTGCTTTCCTCCCTTGTAGCAGCCATTCCCTGATGTTGCAGAGTGTAAAAGTAGTTTCCAATATTTCCCTCCTTACACTTACATACCTATTTACATTTTGTGGAAGTTGATGATTCTTCAATGACTGACATTTTTTACATTTACTGTTTTCTATTATAAATAAAAAAGCCTTTTATTTCTCATGTGAAATATATCATTTCCTTTAAAACATTAGCAAATGTGGACTTCTAATCATTTCCAGTCATTAAAAAATGTGTATCCCTGTAATTTTGTTATCCTGTGTCTGTCCTGCATTGTTTTCTCACTATTCTCCAATACCTAAAATTCATTTAAGAATCTCTCTGATATACTCTCCCACCTACTTAATTATTCATCTTCACAAAAGATAAAATCCAGCAAAATTTCTAAGCTCATCAGTTCATGTCCATGTACTTAGCTTTTCTGTAACAAAGTTCTTTGCTCACATCGTTAATTCTTTTTGGAATACCCTTCACCTCCCCTTAATCCTTGAGTGCTTTGTCATTTCTGCGTTAAAATTTTGCCCATTGGGTCCAAGTAATGGTTTTGATGGTAGAGTTGTTAAACTTGTTACTGGCAGGCCAAAATTGCTCTTCAAATCTCCTAAGAGCAGCCAGAACAGATTCAAATGTAATTGTTAAAGGTTCAATGATATTTTCTTTCTTTTTTATTGTTTTTTATTATTTTTAAATAATATATTTGTTTTCAGTTTTCTAAAATCACTTCCATAAGTCTTAAATTTTCTCCTCCTCCCTCCCCCTTACATCCCTGAGATGGCATGCAATCTTATAAGGGTACTACACAAACATTCCTATTAAACATTTTCACATTAATCATGTTGCATAGAAGAATTAAATTGAATGGGAGAAACTATGAGAAAAAACAGAACATTACACAAAAGAAAATAGTCTACTTCATTCTGACTTCCAGTTCCATAGTTCTTTCTCTAAATGTGGATGGCATTTTGCCTCAAGAGTGCTTTGGGAATGTTTTAGGTTCTTGCATTGCTGTAAAGGGCTAAGTCTGTCAGAAACAGTACTTGCACACTGTGACCATTACTGTATATAATGTTCTCCTGGATCTGCTCATTTCACTCAGCATCAGTTCATATAAGACCTACCAAGCCTCTGTGAACTCCTGTTCATTATTTCTTATAGTGCAATAGTATTCCAATACATTCATACACCACAACTTGTTCAGCCATTCCCCAATTGATGGGCATCTCCTTGATTTCTAGATCTTGGTCATGACAAAGAGAGCTGCTATAAATATTTTTGTACATATGGGATCTTTTCCTATTTTTATGATCTCTTTTGGAAATAATCCTTGAAGTGATATTGCTGGCTCAAAGGATATGCACATTTTTGTAGCCTTTTGGCCATAGTTCCAAATTGCTCTCCCATAATGGTTGGATCAGCTCACAACTCCACCAATAATAAATTAATGTTCCAACTCTCCCACATCTTCTCCAACATTTATCAACTTCCCGTTTTGTCATGTTAGCCAATCTGATAGATGTGATTCTGAGAAATACTCTATTCCTTGCTCCTCAAATTTGTTTATAGTATCAGCTTTTATACTGTGTCAGGCATTGGTTTATGACCAATTTTTGTCACACTGTTATCCAGTTTTCCCAGCAGTTTTTCTCAAGCAGTGAGTTCTTATCCCAGAAACTGGGATCCTTGGGTTTATCAAACAGTAGACTGCTATATTCATAGACTACTGTGTCTTGAGTACCTAAACTATTCCACTAATCTACCCCTTTATTTCTTTGTTCCAAGTGATTTTGATGATTGCGAGTTTATAATACAATTTGAGCTCTGGTAGGGCTAAACCATCTTCCCTAGCATTTTTTTTCAATGATTCCCTTGATATTCTGGACTTTTTGCTCTTCCAAATGAATTTTCATATTTTTTCTAGCTCTAAGAAATAATTATCTGTTAGTTTGATTGGTATGGCACTGAGTCAGTAAATTAATTTCAGTAGAATTGTCATTTTTATTATATTAGCTTGACCTTCCCATAAGAAACTGATGTTTTTTCAGTTACTTAGATATGCCTTTATTTGTGTGAAAAGTGTTTTGTAATTGTGTTCATATAGTTCCTGCATTTTTTTTGGCAGGTAGACTCTCAGATATTTTACAATGTCTACCATAGCTTTAAATGGAATTTCTCTTTCTATCTCTTGATGTTGGGCATTGTTAGTAATATATAGAAATGCAGATGACTTATCTGCATTTATTTTGTTATCTACAGCTTTGTCAAAGTTGTTTATTATTTCAAGTAGTTCTTCACTTGATTCTCTGGGATTCTCTAAGTGCATCATCATCTATTTTAATTCCTTCAATTTCTTTTTTGTTCTCTTATTGCTAAAGTTAATATTTCTAGTATCATATTAAATAATAGTGGTGATGATGGACATTCTTATTTCACCCTTGATCTTACTGGAAATGCAAGATGCATTTCCTCATTGCATATAATGCTTGATGATGGTAGGTACTGCTTATTATTTTAAGGAAGGCTTCATTTATTCCTGTGCTCTCCATTGTTTTCAATAGGAATGGTGGCTGTATTTTGCCAAAAGCTTTTTCTGCATCTATTGAGATAATCATATGATTTCTGTTAGTTTTGTATTTGATAAAAGCAATAATACTGATAGTTTTCCTAATATTGATCCAGCCTGGCATGCATAGTATAAATCCTACCATATTAAACTGTATTATTCTTGTGATAAGATGCTGGATTCTTTTTTGCTAATACCTTTTTTAAAATTTTTATGTCTATATTCATTAGCGAAATTGGTCTATAATTTTCTTTCTCTGTTCTGGCTCTTCTTGGTTTAGGTATCAGGCATATTAGGTATTATTTGTATCACAAAAAGAATGTGGTAGGACTCCTTCTTCAGCAATATTCCCAAATAGTCTATATGTAGTCTATAAACTGTTCTTTTTAAATGTTTGATACAATTCACTTGTAAATCTGCCAGGCCCTGGATATTTTTCCAAAGGAGTTCATCGATATCTTGTTCATTTTCTTTTTCAGAGATGCAGTTATTTAAGTATTTAACTTCATTGTCTGTTAATGTGGGCAATTTATATATTTTTTAAAAATTATTCATCTCAGGTCAAATTTATGGGCATACAGTTGGTATTTTAACTTCCTCCTCCTTGGAGGTGAGTTCACCCTTTTCATTTTTGATATTGGTAATTTGGTTTTCTTCTTTCCTTTTTTAAATCAAATTGATCAAAGGTGTTTTCAATTTTATTGGTTTTCTCATAAAACCATCTCTTAGTTTTATTTATTAGTTCAATAGTTTTCTTAATTTCAATTTTATTAATCTTTCTTTTTTTAATATTTTTAATACAGCACAACATAGATCATGTTAATTTGTGGTTGTCTAAGTCCATATGTATATCATAGCAACCTGTTTATATTTGAGTTTGACTCTAAAGCTTTATCTGGAGCTGAAAAGAACTTCAGATATCAGCTGTGGGTTGTTCAGGGAACACTAGAACCTTGGGTGTGAGGCTGCTAATCACTTTTCAGGGCTGTCTTATACCTTTAATATCTATTTGTCAACCAATTCTCACTTGTTACACTAAGAAGCATGCACAGCAGCCACATCCCATTAAAATCACCTTGGCAGATGAGCTAAACCAGGTTGAGGGTAACCAATTGACTGTCAATGCATCACCCTGTGATATCAGTGGTCCTCCCTGAAAACTTAGGATGAGCAACAAAAACATTACACTCCCATATTTTAATGATGAGGAAATCAAAGCCCAGAGAGGCTTAGTGCCTTGTCCAGGATCCCATAGGCAATAAATTACAGAGGTAGAATTCAATCCTGGTGCTTCTGACTAGTCAGTTCTCTTCTACTATACTAATAACTCATTGCATCTTTCAAATTAAGCAGATACCATCTCCTCTCTGAAGTGTTCCTTGATTTTTTTCTACTCTAGAAATGATCTTTCCATAACAAATTATTGCATGCTATCCTGCTTTCCTTCCCTCCTCACAATATTTTGCCTATAATAGATTCTCCATAAACTTTTGTTGAATTTATCATAACATGGTGAAATGGCTCAACCTGGACTTGAATTCAAATTGTTGACCATTGGCAAGCACTTGACATCTCTAAGTTTTAGTTTAAGCACATGAGAAATGGGGGTAATAAGAACTATAGTAGTTAGCTTCCACTTTTCTTGGATTGGACCTCTGCCCTTAGTTTGAATCATTCACTAATTGTACTATCAGAGGCAGTACTATAACATATCCAAGGTCCTATCACTCTGAGACCAACATGTTGCCTCATGAATATAGGCATTGATTCTTTTCCTGTTTTGGCATTTGTCATTTCATTTTAGGTAAAGAAAATCAAGGCCATGGCTCTGTGATATTTAGAGGGTCACGAGAGAAAGCCACCTGAGGTTTTGGAGTCTGGAAGTTTAGTCCATACCATTTTTTGTAGCCAAGCCAACATCAATGTTCTGAGCAATGAGAACAAAGTGCTACCTTTGGCACTCAGATCATTGATTGCTGAAATACAGACTCATTTGGCAGCAATGCTGCATTTGGATATGAACTTGGCAGAACCAATTCTATGTAGAAAATGTCTAAAGTCTGAAGGTACTGAAGGTGGTATAATGGAGACTGGGTTTCCATGTGTTTGGATGAAATGTTTTATTCTTGCTCTTATCATATCTTTAAAGTAAATTTCCCTTTCTCAAAGTCATGATGCTAATGCAATTCACTGGTGGCTAACAACAGAGGAACTACATTGAGAATGGAGGCATTAGCTAATGTACATTTAAGATGTACACCAAACCCTCAGGGTATGTTCTTAGGAGTACCAGGGTGATGTATATGAGACTTCAGTGTGAGAGAGTGAGATTTGGGAAGTAATTGCCTTTTACTTATTTCTGTTGTGGGGACATTGAGTAAGAATTTGTGTGGAAAATATTCTTCTAGAATTTTGCCTGTATCACCAACTGATTCTGTCAAATCCAGAGTCAAAATTTATTTTGTGAGGCACCCAAAATCCCAGGGTCTTGGGAGAAATATGTGAAAGAATTTCAGTACTAATGTGGGAAGTCTCAGTTACCAAAATGAATATAGTAAGCATAGAGTTGATTTTCTATGTATTTTCTTCCAGTTTGTTATCCATGTTATATTTTATCTCTGATTCTTCCTTTCCTCATCCTATGAGAAACTCTGGTAAGTATATTTCTTTTAACAACAAGATTACTCATAGATTTAGACAGAATTTGTGATTAAAGCCTGTAGCAATAAATTGGGTGGAATCACAGGGTTTTCATACTATAGTTCTCATCTCAGATTTTTTTTTTTTTTTTTAAGAAATGAGGTCCTCACTGTGTGCTTTTGAAAAGTGATGTCTGTTTAATTTTTTGTTTGTTTAGTTTTTAAACAGCTTGAAGCACAAGTAAAATACTGCTTTTTGGAAGCTCACCATCACTCTTGTTATCCACATGCTTCCTTGGCAATGAAATGAGGGTGTGTGTGTGTGTGTGTGTGGGTGTGTGTGTGTGTGTGTGTGCGTGCACGTGTGCAACATGAGAGCTGGACGCTCATTGTAAATAATCATGAAATCAAACTATTTGCAGTATTTTATTGTATAACAGAATAAAAGAATTAGGAGGAACCAAAATCTGTAGCTAAGCAAGAAGATTTTACACAGTATCCCCAACATCTAGCTTTTTCTTTACTGAGGATCCAGTAAAGATGAAGCCAACTCTCCTGAGGCAATTGATCAATACTTAGGACAATGTTGACTGTTATATTTTTTCTTTCATTGAATCTGTCATAGTTTCTACCTATTTCTTTTCTTTTTTGTAATTTGAATGCAAACAGGACAAGTCTTATTCTAATAGATGTCCTTGACTCAGGTCTCTCCCTATTCCAATTCATTTTCTATTAGATATTAACAGGATCATAATAAAATTAAGTTCTTGCCACATCCCTGTCCTTCTCAATAAAACTCTAATAGTCCCATGTTATTTTTAGGATCTGATATAAAATTCTGTGTTTGGTTTTAAAAAATCTTCATAACCTGACCTCAATCAATCTTTCCTTAATATCAGTCAATATCAATATCAATATGTCATTTTCTTCACCCTATGGTCCAGTCAGCCATTTCACCCTCTGTATTTCTACATTTGCATTGATTATTCACCATGGAATGAACTTCCTTCCTTCTTACACCTATTAGAATCTGTATTACTTTAGAAACTCAGCTCAAGTTCCACATTGTCATAATTAAGCAGCCTTTTATGTGACTGATCCCCCAAATTGTTAGAGTGACCTGCAGCAAAATAGTGTTATATATTTTGAGAATATGTGTGAGGGTATGTAACAGTCACAAACTGAAAATATATAATTATATAAAGATGTATTTTGATAACTACCTCTATCTTATTTTTATCTCTATTTCTATCACAAGATAACAGAATTTGAGAGTTGGGAGGGACTATAGCAGGAAGAGTCCAATCAATTCACAAAAGGAGTAAATGCATGTGGTCTCTCCTGACATAAGGACAGACTCTATCATTTGTCTTTGTAATCCTATATATACACATAGTAAGTGCGTGATCTGTGCTTAATGATTGATTGGTTAATCTCTTTCCCAATATCTAAGAGAGATTCCCGATCCTAATAAATTTTCTTTTCTCTAGTGTAAAGTTGCCAAATTTAACTAATTGTCATAGTAATAATCAATTATATAGGTGATGTCCTCCAGTTGTTCATCATCCCTGTCACTCTTCTTTGGGTACAATGTAAATATTATGTTATGAAAATAATGATAATAAAGCTTGTATAGTAATTTGTATACTTCAAAATATAATCTTCAAAAAAATTAGGTGACATTATGGTACTAATGAGAAAGGACTCTCTTTAATAATTTATCAAACTACACTCACATTCCTGCTCTGTTTCTTGTGAGTAGATCCTCAGTTTTCTCTTTTGTAAAATGGATATAATAATAATAATAATACCTTCATGATAAAGCATTTATAAAAGAAAAAATGAAAATGAAATAATTTATACAATGTGTTTTACATATCTTAATGTATTAGTGCTAACTATTTTTTCTTGATATTGATAATTAAAGTATTATTATCTTCACCTCAAAGATGAGGACTCTGCGGTTCAAAGAATTAGTGTCTTACCAATGATCTAATAACTTGCAAGCCGCAGAAATAGAATTTGACCAAGGTTGATTGGGAACTTCTCTATGACAACAAATGCCTTTCAATGTCAACGATTTTGAGGGGAGGGCACAATGAAATAATTTCCTCAGGACTAGATAAAAAAAATTTTCATAGGTACATCACCAAAAAAAAAAAAAAAAGCAAAACCAAAAAAAAAAAAAAAAAAAAAAACCATGACAAGAGTCATCTGTTAATCCTTAGTAGAGTATGGCTTCTTTGTGAACTTTAAGAAAAAATGCAGTAGACCATGAGATTTTAATGTCTCAACTAATTTTGTCCAGATGGCTTAAATGGTAAATCACTTAGCACGGTGAAGTCTACTTCAATATGTCAAATAACAAAGAGCATCTTTTCGGGTTTCCATCTAATAAATAATAAAATAACAATTAGCTTATACCACAAAAGAAATTTATGGATATTGTATCTCCGTTGGTGTCATTGTGAAATGTGAAAATGGATAGCCTTTAATTCTGCTCCTTTGAAATAGACCATATCAATTAACTGATGAAGAAGTCAATAGATTTATTACACTGTCATCTATAGAAAAAGAATAACAGTGATGCTATCATAAATTTGCATAGCTCTTGTCTTCCAAAGACCTCACAAAGTACAACATATGCATTATTTTCCCTCATATTACCCCCTTGGAGTTAAAAGCAAGTATATTGCCCCTCCTCATTTTACTGATAGAATCAGACATGTGAAATGAAGCTCATCAGTTAATTTAAGTGAACAAACATTAATGAAGTGTTTTCTATGTTCCATGTCCTGTACTAAATTTTTAGTACACAAAAAAGCTAAGAAAGGGGGACAATATCTGTCTTCAAAGAGCTCATATTTTAATGTTGGAGACAATTTGAAGATACATACATACATATACATACATATATACATATACACAGATACACATACATACACACACACATTCAGAGTGTCCCAAAAGATTTAGTGCATTAACTTAAAATGCACTAAAACTTTTAGGATATACATATACAAAAATACATACACATATAAAATATACATTATATATAAAATGGGGATAATAATAGTAGCACATACATTTCAGAGTTATAAGAATGAAATGAGATAATTTTAAAATATTTAGCACAGTGCTCAACCCATAGGAAATGATATATGTGTTATGTATGATCATCATTTTGATTGGACATATATGTGTGTGTCTCCCAAAAACCTTAATATAATTATAAGATGATACACTCAGACTTTTGGAATACTTTGAATATATACACATTTTTTATGCCTGTCTACATGCATTGTGAATGTACATAATTGTTTACATGTTTCTTTCACTAGAAAGTGAGCTTTTTGAAGTCAGAAATTCTTAACATGTTTATCTCTATGGATATATGGGGAAATTTGTTGTATATAACAACAAATGTGTATGTACATGTGTGTGTTCATGTACACATCCATACACATATGTGTTTATGCATGTGTGTATTTTATAAATACAATATACATATATAGATATGGATCTAATTTCGGAGGAAGAGCATGAGAATTGATAGAAACCTGGAAAAGCTACAGAAGTTAGAATTTTAGCTGACACTTGAAAAAAAGCCAGCGAAGCCAGGATGCATAGCATATCTTAAAGGGAAATTCAGAATAGAGAAATTATTAATTTTCAGATCCCAGATGATTCTTCACTAACATGCAATTCAAATACTTGATACAGTAAAAGGTAAACTTGTTACTCAAATAACAACTTAATTGCTTCACTGAACCTAAAATGTGATAGATGTGGCTATTCCCTATGATGATGCACTGCACATTACTCCTAATCTTCTGATTCCTCTCCATGACTCTTTTTTTTCCTATGAGTTCAGCATAAATGGTCTCCTTTGCATTTTCAAAGGTATCAGTATGTCTCATGGGCTGTTCATTGGTCATATCTTGTTCTCAATATTACAACAGCTCATCCCCACCCCCAATCATATGTTTCTTTAATGATGTACTTTACTCTGCTTCATCACAGTTCCTTGAATACTGATCAATTTTTCATTGATCAGTGTTCATCTCCACTGATGCTCCAAGCTGGGGATGAGTATGAGTAATGATAACCACTGCTCCTCAAACTGCTGGCAATGGATTTTAAATTCTAGAAAAAGTCCTACTAACATGTAAAGGCTACAGGTATGGGCACACAATGGACTGTTTGTGACTATATGAAGAAATCTAGTTAAGTTTGATGGCTTATTAATGTGTTTGTGTGTGTATGCAATGTGTGCATGCCGCATATACATACATACACATGCACATGTACATACATACACATGTACATGTAATACATATTTTGGTGCATATGTGTATGCAGGTATACCTATATGTGTATGTATACATGTGCACATATACATATATGCTTATATATTTATATTTGGTCTACAACAATGAAATTATTCATTCAATAAGCATTTATTTAATGCCTACTACAAATCAAGCATCACTCCAGTAATAATGGATGAAAGACAATAAAGAAATATACCATGTCTTCAAAACTTTTCATTTTATTTTGTCATAAATACTACATGCTAAAATGTAGAAATGTAATCAGTTTTAATAGAAAGAAGTATCACACTGATGAAATATAAAATTTTGAAGTACAAAAGTGACAAATACTTAACAAAACTTTAATAAAAACCTTCTATGAATAATTTTCTGTTCTGAGTAAGATTTTTTTTGAAGAAAAAGATGACTGAATTTACTATGAGATGTGTACTGTGCTAAGTACCTTGTAATTATGACCTCACTTCATCCTCACAATTTTGGGTGCTATTATCCCCATTTTACTGATGAGGAGGATTAGACAAAAAAAGTGATTTGTACAGGATCACCCAACTAGTAAATATCTGAGACGACGATTGAACTCTCTCTCTCTCTCTCTCTCTCTTTCTCTCTCTGTCTCCCCAAGAAGAACCATTTTTGTGATGTGATTTAACTTTATTTTATTAACTACTAGAAGAATGTCTTATTCTTACGTTATGCAACCTGTTGTAATGGATAGATATCCAGTATCAGAACCAGGGACAGCAGTATTTATTTCTTACTTGTGACACATACTAGCTTGTATGGCCCTGAGCAAGTCATTTAAGTATTCAGAGATATAGGAATATCCATAAGATTATATATTACAGAGAATGTGCCAACCTGGATTTTTAGAGGGGCTTTCTTCATCCACAGGTTTATAACAATAGAAATAGAAATCACAAGTCCATTCCCTATCCCTCTTTTATCTAAAAGAAGAATGAAATGAAATAATTACTTGCCTCTAATATTTGAATAGAGATTTACTAGATAGCTTCCCATGCTTACACAGATCACTATGACATTTCAGTAATGACACTGAGCATACAAGGCATGAAATAAGTTGAGGAGACCTTACCATATCAATGTGATATCGTTTATTTTTGCATGGTGTCATTTCAATAAACTCATTTCAGTCTACAAATGCAGAACAAAAAAGGAAGAAAAAATTCATCCAAGTTACAGGGACCACTAAAATATCAACAACAACAAACAGACAGAAGCAACATCCAGAAGACCTATTTTGCTTCCCATAATTCAGGTGTGAAAACATAGACAAAGATGAAACATTCCCATGAGTGGAATGTCCTCTCACAAGTAACTACTAGCTGGTCAAGTATATTTCAATAAAACCATATTTTTCCACCTACATATCTGTGACTGATAAAAAAATGCTTATATAATTAACACAGAATATTTACTAATTATTTATCATAGAGTTAAATGTTACAGAAGAGTGAAAAAAAATCTCAAAAGTAGTCTCTGAAGTTGTCTTTCTTAGACTTTTTTTTAAACACATAACTACCTGCATATGCCAATCCTCTATAAATACGCAACTCATGGAATACTCCTTCCTCTCCCCACATACCATTTCTCACCATCCTACAGGGTGTTTCTTATTTCATTTGGTAATTGGGAAGCTTATGTATGACTTTGAGACATTTCCTATATTTCTTAGTTAGCTAGTGAACTGATAAATCTCAAGAAGGTAGGAACAGGGCCAAATTCCTTCAATTTCACTTTTACCATTATTGTAATTAGTCCACAATGATTCTGTAATACAGAGCTTTATTTCTTTTACTCTGCAATGGTGAATAGATGAATTCATTTGTAGGTACATATTTGATGCAGATAGATACTTATATATTTACATTTATTTATATTGCATGCACCTGTGTATTCACACATATATAACATATATGGTTGTAGGATTTAGAAAAAAGGTTATGGGTTTGAATACTATTTCTAATTTTTACTAGCTATGGAACCGTGAACAATACATAAAACTTCCTTATTTCAGTTAATTCTTGTATGCAATGGGCTTAATGATAGCTAGAGTACCAATCTCATGGAGTTTTAATGAGGATCATATGAAATAAACTATATAAAGTCCTTTCAAACCTTAAAGTTCTACATAAATGAGAACTATATTCAATGGTATAGAATAACATTACACTTAAGTGCTAATTCCCAAGACCATATCTCCATTGCAGAATACTATCACCACATGGTTAGTATAACATCCTAACTGGTATTCTTTCCTCTCATCTCCTTTAATTCTCACAGTTCTCCTGTGAGAATTCTTTGAGGATCTGTGATCTCATCCATGGAATCTCTCAGTTCTGGTGTAGCTCATAACCCATTCAAGTAATATTTTATTTCTGTCCATATCCTGCCCTAAATTTACAAAAGACAATTTATCCAACTTTCTGAAAGTCTTTTTCTTGGTATTCTAATGTATCATGTTGACCAATGGACCACCTAGGCTGTCTACCTATCATGTCTTGATCTGATTATATAACTAGCCCATCCTCTTTTAGGGTCATATGTTTCCTAGGTTATAGCTTTTATCCTATTTTATAGTGTTTTATTTTTTCCCAGTTACATGCAAAGGTAGTTTTCAACATTCTCTTTTATGAGATTCTGTGTTCCAATTTTTTTTTCTCTCTCCCTCTCCTCCCCTCTCCAAGACAGCAAGCAATCTGATATAAGCTATACATATACAATCATATTAAACCTATTTTCACATTAATCACATTGTGAAAGAGGAATTAGTACAAAAAGGGAAAACCATGAGAAAAAAAGAGAAAATAGAATACCTCAATCTGCATTCATGCTCCATAGTTCTCTCTCCGGATGTGGACAGCATTTTCCATCATGAGTCCCTTGTAATTGTCTTAGATTATTGCATTGCTGAGAACAGTTAAGGTTATCATAGTTAATCATCACACAATATTGCTGTTATGGTGTACAAGGTTCTTCTGGCTCTGTTCACTTCACTCAGCATCAGTTCATGTAAGTCTATCCAGTTATTTTTTTCTTTCGGAAATCCACCTGTTCATCATTTCTTGTAGTATTCTATTATACACTACTATATATAATAATATTCTATTATATTCATGTACCAAAGCTTGTTCAGCCATTCCCCAATTGATGGGAATCCTCTCAATTTCCAATTGTTTTGCCGTCACAGAAAGAATATCTTGTTTACAAGAAATACACTTAAACCAGAAAGACTCACAGAGTAAAGGTAAGGAGCTGGAAGAGAATATATTATGCTTCAGGTAAAATTAAAAGAAAAACCAGCACTTGTAGCAAAACTGATTTCAGAAAAAAAGAAATACATTTACTTAAAAGACATAAGGAAACTACACCTTGCTAAATGGTACCACAATGAAGCAATATCAGTACAAAACATAGATGCTCCAAGTGGTATAGCATCCAAATTCTTGAAAGAGAAGTTGAGTGAATTACACGCATTATGAAATGAAAGACAGACAATTTTAGTTATATTAAAATAAAAAGCTTTTGTACAAACAAAATCAGTGCAGCCAAGATTAACAGGAAAGAGGAAAGCTGGAAAACAATCTTTACAGCAAATGTCTCTGATAAAGCCTTTACTTCTCAAACATATAGAGAACTGAGTCAAATTTTTAAGAATATAAGCCATTTGATAAACGGTCGAAGGGTATGAACAGGAAATTTTCAGATGAAGAAATCAGAGCTATCTTTAGGGTTATGAAGAAATGTTTTAAAACACTTCTGATCAGAGAAATGCAAATTGAAACAGCTCTGAGGTACCACCTGACACCTTTCAGATTGGCTATTATGACAAAACAGGAAAATGATAAATGTTGGATAAAATGTGGGAAAATTGGAAAGTAATGTACTGTGGGTAGAGTTGTGAGTTGATTCAATTATTCTGTAGAGCAATTTGGAACTATGCCCAAAGAGCAACCAAATTGTGTGTACCCTTTGATCTAACAATACCGATCTCTGTAACCCAAATAGATAATAAAAAGGGGGAAATGACCTATTTGTGTAAAAATATTTATTGCAGCAGTTTTTGTGGTAGGAAAATATTGGATATTAAGGAGATTTCTATCAGTTAGGAAATGGCTAAACAAGCTCTGTTATATGAATGGAATGGAATACTATTTTATGATAAGAAATGATGAATAGGTAGATTTCAGAGAAAAAAAAAAAACACCTGGAAGGACTTGTACCAATTAATGTAGAGTGAAATGAACAGAACTGGGAAAACATTTTACACAGTATCAGAAACATTGTGTGATGATCAACCAGAAATGACTAAGCTCTTCTCAGCAATACAATAATCTAAGACAAGTACAAAGGACTCATGAAAGAAGATGCTATCCACATGCACTGCATACAAATTGAAGCACATTTTTTCATTTGCTTTATTCTTTTTTGTTTTTTGTTTTCTGTTTTATCTCTTACTTTTTTTTGCAATTTTAACTGATATGGAAATATATTTTGCATGACAGCACATGTATAACCTATATCAAACTATGCATCATTTTCAGAAGAGGAGAGGGTTAAGATGGAAAAAGGGAGAAAGATTTGAAATTCAAAATCCTGTGAAAATGAATGCTAAAAAGTGTCTCAACATGTAGTTACAAAAATGCTATTTAAATATACATAAATAAAATTAAAATAGATTGATATAGATATACACACATACATATATGCATGTATGTGTATATTTGTGCATGCACATATATTCATATGTGTGTGTGTACATACATACACAGCCAAGAAGAGCTTAATTCCTGTTCTATTAGATTACTATCTGGTTCAGAAAATATTACATCTATAATAATAATGAAGAAAATACTGATCATGATGATTATTATAATATTTTTATTATAGCTATTAATATGAAGTTTGTAGATCTAAGAATTGCAAAGCTTCTTAACTATAAGAGCTCATTTGATCTTCCCAAGAATGCTGAAAGGGAATTGCAATTATTATCCCTATTTTACAGAGGGGAAGTCAACACAGATAGAGGTTGATGATTTGCCAATATTTGTGTGAAGAAAAATTTGTATTCAGGTTTTCCTGACTTTAATTTCAGCACTATCAACTGAGACACCTAACTATTTCTATTTAGTGTAACATGAATAACTATGGGAGTTTACATTTATATAACACTTCATAGTTTATAAAACACTTCCTTCAAAGTGAGGCAAGCACTTTAAATATTATTATTCCTGTTGTACAAAGAAACTAAAAGTCAAAGAGACATTATTAAATTGTGATTGAATTTAACAACATACACACCTATATGTATATATACCTATATATGTATTTATATTAATTGACCATTTTTGGTATGCAGATATTAACTAAAAAATATCCCATTTCCTCATGGAGTTTATAATCTAGTGGAAAGATAAAACAAGTTCACAGGTAAAATAAATAATAGTACTTAGATGAATCTGTAATCTCATCAATACTGGCATTCCTTGGGTTCTTTATCTTGCAAATTAGCCACCTTCTCATCCTATTCTCATCATTACAGATGATCTACTGCACAAGTTGGTACCTTTTTGCATATGCCTCTACCTTTTTTGGATAGCAGTGAGCTTTCCATTTGTCACTTCTGCTACTGGACAGGCAGATTTCTCCAGCTGTCTATCGCTGCTTTGTTGTTCTCTGTACTGTTTTCCTCTAAAAAGTCTTCTTTGGCAATGTACAGTAAAGCATTATGTTCACCATGTATTCTTTCTATTGTTCTTTGGATGACCCCTAACACTTAGATCAAATCATTTTGAGTGATTATGCATCTCACTTAAGAACCTCTGCAATATTCTAGACTGATAGTGAAACTTTATTTTTGATGGAATACCTTTATAAGTGAATACTCCCAATAGGTATAATGTTACTTATATTATATACTAACACATATGCAGATCATAAAACCAATAAAATTTTTTAAAGAAATGAGGTAAAAATTATTTTTACAGTCATTTGCCAGCTAATGAGGTTATTGGCAAGTAACATGCTCAGACATGATTTGGCAAAATAATTTTGGCAATTGTGTGAAAGATTGATTGGCTAGAAGAAAGAATTCAGGCAGGTAGGACACTGTTAAAATAATTAAAGCAAGAGGTGATGAGGACTTAAATTAGTTTAGAAAGTTGTTCAAGATATTTATGTAGAAACAAGTAGATTTAGTAATGGCTTGGATATTTGGAGTAGAAGACTATGAAGTCAAAGACAACACTCCTATGGATTTGGGTGTTGGTATACTAGACAGAAATAAGGACATTTGGAAGAGGGGTAAACTTGAGATAGTGAGTGTTATCATCTGTTATGATTCTTTCATGTTAGTTGTTCATTTGTGACATTATATTCTTCCCAAAATTAAAAGTCTTGGCCATTACTTATTGCTTATTATCTGAGTGCACAAAACAAGTTATTCAAGGGTTAATTTCCAAAACAAAAGGACATCTGATAGGAAGGATATTTTGTCATTTTTCTAAAGGCATTTGTATATCTGCTGCTGTTGTTGCACCAATGGCAATTAGATTATAACTACCCTGAGGAGATGAAACCAACCTTGGAAAGGAGGAAGAGAAAGGAGACTTGAGCAATGAAAGCAGAACACAAAAGATGAGGGATATTTGGAAATAAGATTAGGTGTTGTATTGGAGCCAGGCCTTATGTTTAGCTCTCTTTAGGAGGGCAGGATGTACCCCATCTTCATATCCTTTGATTTATTAATCACTTATTCCTTGGGAATAGGACCACAGTTTCTCCCAGCCCCCAGTTTAGAGACCATTTGACCTCATATGGGCTCATGATCCATAGTTTAAGGAGCCCCAAAGCAGTTACAAGTAGAAAAATTTTAAGAACTCTGTTCTAGGGTAGTGGTATCACACTCAGAGAGAACAAATCACACTAAACTGTGGAAGGGACATAATGTTTTAGAAAATCACAAATTATAATTACGTGTTTTAATGTGTTTTTATTTATTTTGTTAATTATTTGTTGATTACACTTTAATCTGGCTGGACTGGCACACTGGTGTATTGCCATAAAGCATTACTTTAGAGCCTGACATTTGCCAACAGAAACATCTGGAGGATGTTGCAAAAATCAAGAATGTTTCTTTGATTTTGTACGCCATGCTAGATATCCTCTATAAAATCAGCAAGAATCTTTGATTTTATATATATGTGTGTGTGTATGCATATATATATATATATATATATACATATATATATATACATATATACATATACACATACATATATATATATGTGTGTGTGTGTGTATATGTATATATGTATATGTAGAGAGCTAAGGGGAGTGAGTGTCCCGTGATCAAGGCCACAGCTGACATGAAACCTGTTCCCATGGAACTTGTGCTTACATATACCCTGGCAAAATCTCTCCATGACCCTGGAACCTGATGTTCTTGCAGATACTGACATTCTTGCAGAAAGCTGAAACTGGGCCTGGGAACTCAGGAACTAGCTTGGGGAGCAGGATAAGTTTTGGTACTTGCTTTGGGTACAAGGATGTGGGTGAGTCATGGGATGGTGAAGTAATGGAATGAGCTCAGCCTGCATGTGATTGTGGTTATAGCCCTTAAATACCGTGACACTCAGTTCAATAAAGGGATTGCTCTCTTGCTTTCCCACCTGCCCCAGTCTTTCTTTCTTATCAACCACTCACTGAAGCACTCCGCAGACGCTGGTCGCCCATGGTATATATATATATATATATATATATATATATATATATATATATATATATGCATATGTAGATATGTTTATATGTATATACATATATACGTATATACATATTTACATTCATTTATATAAATATGTAACTTAGGAAATTATATATATATACATAACTATAAAGAAATATATCTATATACGTGTGTGTGTTTGCATGTATATTTGTGTGTGTTTATATGTGTATGTGTGTAAAGCCTCATTGGATATTATAATCATGTGGTCATCAAACACAATTATCTGTGTTTACTATAGGCATAGTGTATGATTTTGATATATACTTGAGAAATATATTGAAAGAAAATCTTCAAGAAAATGCTTTACTCCACCAAATCGTGCTTTTTGAGAAAAAAGAAATTAACAAATGGAATCTTGTGTTCTCTGTATCATTTTTTAAATTTTGAGATGATAAAGTTATTGAAGATGTGAAATGTTGCTTATAAAAGCCATCCTGTTCTCTTCTCATACCCTCAACAAGCACAGTCTTTACTAGTGTGTAAGTTATTTTCATAAATTTTTTTAAAGAGTCATATTTTCCCAAATATTTTACTCCAGCTACTCCACATACATATTTACATTTACAGTCAGCATATAGTAAAGTATATACTGATTAAATTTGGAGACTTTTCAACAATCTTCATAGAAATTCATTTCTTTCTGTTTCTCTTCAACAATGTTGGCATGAAACTTTTCAATTTTTATCTAGATGTTCTTTCAACAAAAGCTTCTCATAAGCACTGAAATAAGAAATGAATTTTCCCCTTAAATTATGGTTCTGGCTGCCTTTGGATGTAGAATAAAACCAGAACACCCAGCTCATTTATTTACTCCTCCAAAGAGAACCCATGAGACACCTTTTCATTTAGAAGAACTTGCTGTTTTCTTCTCATTTAATTTGGGAAGATAATGTCAAGTTTAGCATTATTAAGTCATTCTAGTAGTTTGTATATTAATTGTGAACCACAGAAGAATCTGACAGTGAGTACAAAGAAATATGCAAATACTAAAAGATGGGTTTTTTTTAAAAAAAACTATGTAATCCTTAGTAACACCCTCCAGAATGCCTTATAAATTAGTAATCCCATTAACCCAGAATCTTTCTGTCAATGAACAGTTGGACAATTCAACAAGCAAACAATTTTCTTTAATGTAAAGAGAGGAGGAATTTGATAAAGCCCAACATGTAGATGGACTATAAAGGAAATATTTAGTTCAATAAAGGAAATATATTGTACTGACTAGATAGGTGGCCTTGCAACCTGGAAAACAATGGGTTTAATTCTGATGTCTGACCTGCAGGCTCTATAACCCTGGACTTAATTGTCACTTAATGTCTCAATGTTCTAGGCAAGTCTCTTAAGACTACAAGCATCAGAGGAGAGCCAAGATGGTGGAGTAAAGGCATGAATTCACCTGAGCTCTCCTCCAAACCCATGCCATTAAATAATGACTCAAAGAATCCTAGCATGACAAAAACCATAAAAAGAAAGAGTGAAACAATTTTTCAGTCAAAGACAATTTAGAAGGTCACCAGGAAAGGTCTGTTGCATCATGATGAGAGAAGAGTGTAATCCAATAGGCCTCAGCAAACTAAGAGTAGGCCTTCAGGCAAATGAATCCGTGTCAGCTATGGTAGTTTCCAGACTTCTCAGCCCACAGATGGTAAGGGGATCAGGTAATGGGTCAGAAGGAGATTTACAGGCTTCTCTTTGCTGGCACCAGGGATAGGATTATGTTGCATTACCTATACTTGAATTTGGGTTACAGTCCTGCATTTTAGTCCCAGTCTCAGGAAGTATACTACCATAGCAGAACTTGTAGCCACAGAGGGGCAGGGACACTGATCACATTTTCAGGGGAGAAAAAAGTGCTTGTGGTCACTCACAAACCAGTGCACTGTATAGGAGAGTAGTAAATACACCTCTCACTATATCATACCAAATTTGAGGAGCCAAAAAGGTACAGGTCCCCAGAATTACCTCTATAAACATTTACACAAATAACCTGAAGCTTGGGGAAGTGCCCCCTCCACTTGGGAAGCAGAGTTCTATTTTAACATAGAGTTAAAGTAAAAGTCAAGAAATAGACCAGAAAATGAGCAAACAGCAGAAAAAAGTAATTCTGATCATAGGAAGTTACTATGGTCACAAAGAAGATCAAAACACATAGTCAGAAGAAGACAACAAAATAAAAATCCTGCTTTGAAAGCCAAGAAAAATATTAACTGGCTTCACACTATGGAAGAGCTCAAAAAGATTTTAAAATCAAGTAGCAGAGGTAGAGAAAAAATTGGGAAGATAAATATAAGAAAATCATGAAATAATTAAGTCAATAACTTAGAAAAGATGCACAAAAAATGCTGGAGAAATTAAGACCTTGAAAACTCGAATAGGCCAAATTGAGGGAAAAACGGCACAAAAATCCATTGAAGAGAAGAATGCCTTGAAAAGTAGAATTGGACATTTGGGGGGAAAGATATATAGAAATTCACTGAGGAGATGAACTCCTTAAGAAATAGAATTGGTCAAATGGAAAAGTAGGTACAAAAACTCACTGAAGAAAACAATTCCCCCAAAATTATGATTGGCCAAGTGGAAGCTAATGACTTCATGAGATATCAAGAAACAGGCAAACAAGACAAGAGGAATTGTTTTCTTCAGTGAGACCACAGATTCTTACCATGGCAACAGGGAAGATAAAAGCATAAATTCAGAAGAAGACAACATTGGCAATATACCCACATTCAAAATATCAAAAGGGAATATGAACTTGTCTCAAGCCCCAAAGGCCTTCTTGGAGGAGATCAAGAAGAATTTTAAAAGTTAAATGAGAGAGGTAGAAAAAATGGAAAAATAAATGAGAAGTATTCAAGAGAAAATCAACAACTTGGAAAAGGAAGGACAATAATTTATTGTAGAAAAAAATATTTAAAATATAATTAGCTGAACTGGGGGGTGCAAGGAGGAAGTATACTAAAGAAAACAACTCCTTAAAAAGTAGAATTAGCCAAATGGAAAAAGAGGCACAATATCTAATAGAAGAACACAATTCATTAAGAATTAAAACTGGGCAAGTAGAAGCTAATGATTCTATAAGGCATCAAGAATGAGTCAAATGAAATAAAAAAAAAAAAAGAAGAAGAAAATGTAAAATACCTCATTGCAAAAGCAACTGACCTGAAAAATAGATTCAGTAGACATAATTTAAGAATTATTGGTCTACCTGAAACTCATTATCAAAAAGAAAGAAATCACATAAGATGATTGCCATGAGGTCCTAGACCAGAGGGCAAAATAGTCATCAAAGGAATCCATTGATCACCTCCTGAAAGACATCTCAAATTGAATATGCCAAGGAGCATTTTATCCAAGTTCCAGAATTATCAGGTAAAGGAGAAAATGCTGCAAGCAACCAGAAAGAAACAATTTAAATATTGAACCACAGCAAGGATTATGCAGAAACTTGCAGCTTCTATATTAAAAGGTCAGAGGGTGTGGAATATGATATTTCATAAGAAAAAGGAGCTAGGATTAAACCAAGGATCAACTACTCAGAGAAATTGAGCACAATTTTTCAGGGGAGGAGATAGACATTTAAGGAAATAGGGAACTTTCAAAACTTCCAGAAGAAAAGACCAGAGTACAGCATAAAACTTTATCTTCACATACAAGGTGAAAGGACAGCATAAAAAGATCAACTGGAAAGAAAACAACAGCAAGTTATTTAATAAGGGTAAACTTTTTACATCCCTCCACAAGAATATGATACTTGTAACTGTTGAGTTACATCTTTATTATGACATTTAGAAGGGGTATTCATAGACAGAAGCCATGAGTAAAAGTTGACTTTAATGTGATAAAAATCTAATTAAGTGGTTAAAGGGGATTGTACTGGGAGATTGGGAAAGGAGGAGACAGAGAAGGGTAAATTATATCACATAAAGAGACACAAAGACCTGTTACAATACAGGGAAAGAAGGGAGGGAGATGAGCATTGTTTGAAGTTTGCTGTCATCATATTTGGCTCAATGAGGAAATAACATACTCAGTGAGGCAGAGAAATCTAATTTACCTCATATGAAGTAGGAAGGGAGAAGTGAAAGAAAAGGGAGGGAGATGATAGAAGGGAGGACATGTTGAGGACAGCAGCAGTCAAAAGCAAAATTCCAGTGAGGAGGAAAAGGGAGAAAGGAGATAGAAAAGCATAAATGGGGAGGGGAATAGGTTAGAGAGAAAGACAGAGATATTAATTATAAATGTGAACATGAATGGGGTGAACTCTCCCATAAAACATAAGTGGATTGCAGAGTGGATTAAAAAAAAATAGTCCTACAATGTGATGTTTGCAAGAAACATATTTAAAGCAGAAAGACACACACACAGAGTAAAGGTAAAAAGCTGGAGTAGAATATATTATGCTTAATCTGAAGTAAAAGGTAAATAAATAAAAGCAGGGGAGAGCAATTCTGATCGCAGGAAAAGCAAAAACACAAATAGATCCAATTAAAAGAGATCAGGAAGGAAACTACATCCTGCTAAAACGTGCCATTGACAATGAAGTAATACCATTACTAAACATATATGCACCAAGTGATAAAGCATCCAAATACTTAGACTCGAGATTAAGGGAGTTACAGGAAGAAATAGAAGAAAACTATTGTAGTGGGAGACCTCAACCTCCCCCTCTCAGAACTAGATAAATCTAACCACAAAATAAACCAGAAAGAAGTTAAGAAGGTCAATAGAATTCTGGAAAAGGTAGATAGATTTCTGGAGAAAACTAAATGAGGAAAGAAAGGAATATACCTCTTTCTTGGCAGTACATGGCACATACACAAAACCTGGCTCTGTATCAAAACATAAAAACCTCACAATCCACTGAATACAGAAAAGCAGAAATATTAAATGCATGCTTTTCAGATTATGATGCAGGAAAAATTAAATGTAATAAAGGGCCATGGAAAGATAGACTAAAAATTAATTGGAAACTAAATAATCCATTCCTAAGGAATGAGTGGGTTAAACAACAAATCATAGAAACAATCAATAACTTCACCCAAGAGAATGACAATAATGAGACAACATACCAGAACTCATGGGTTGCAGTGAAAATGGCTCTTCACGGAAGTTTTATGTCTCTCAATGCTTACATGAATAAAACGGAGAAAGAAGATATCAATAAATTAGACATGCAATTAAAAAGGTTAGAAAAAGAACAAATTAAATATCCCCAATTAAATTCCAAATTAGAAATTCTGAAAACTAAAAGAGATTAGTAAAATTGAATTTAAAAAAAAGTATTGAACTCATAAATAAAACTAAGATATGGTTTTAATTAAAAACTAGGCAAAATTTTGACTAATTTGATAAAAAAACAAAAGATGATAACCAATTTACCATCATCAAAAACAAACTCACCACCAAAGAAGAGGAAATGAAAAACAATAATTAGGAGCTATCTGACCCAATTCTAAGCCATTAAATTGGACATTCTTAGTAAAATGGATGAAGGTTTACAAAAATGTGAATTGTCCTGATAAACAGAAGAGGAAATAAAATACATGTAAAGATATAGATATATTTATCCCTAGTTCAAAAATAAAAAGAAATTGAATAAGCTGTCAATGAATATCCTAAGAAAAAATCTACAAGACCAGATGGATTTACAAGTGAATTCTATCAAATATTTAAAGGAAAATTAATTCCAATACTAAAGAAACTATTTGAGAAAATAGGCAAAGAAGGAGTCCTACCAAAGTCTTTCAGTTATACAGATATGGTGCTAATACTTAACTGGGAAGAATCCAAAGAAAGAAAGAAAATTATAGGCCAATTCCCCTATGAAATACAGTTGTGAAAATTTTAAATAAAATATTAGTGAAGAAATTACAGCAATTTACCATGAGAAAAATATACTTTGACCAGGTAGGATTTTCACTAGTAATGCAGGGCTAGATTATTATCAGCATAATTGACCATATCAACAAGAAAAAAAAAAACGAACAGAAATCATTTGATTATCTCCATTTATGCATAAAAAGCTTTTGATGAAATATAACACCTAATCCTATTAAAAATACTCGAGAGCACAGGAATAAATACAGCCTTCCTCAAAAAGATAAGTAGCATCCATTAAAAACCATCAGCAAACATTATATGTAATATCGATAAGCTAAAAGAATTTCCAGTAAAATCAGGGGTGAAACAAGAATGTCTATTATTACTACTAGCATTCAAAATGGTACTAGAAATGTTAGCCTCAGTGACAAAAGAAGAAAAAGAAATTGAAGGAATTAGAATAGACAAAAAAAAAGCAAAGATGGTATACTTAGAAAATTCTAATGAATCAAGTAAAAATCTACTTGAAATAATAGTCAATATTTGCAAGGTAGCAGAATATAAAATAAAACCATATAAATCACCAACATTTCTACATTATTTCTACCTCTTTGATCCTTTAAAGATTAAACTGCTGCATCTTTTGTGTTCCTGATTGGGGATCCACAATATTTGAATTTTTTCTTTCTGACTGATTGCAATGTGTTTTTCTATTCCTAGGAGCTCTGAAATTTTATTGTAAGATTTCTGGGAATTTTCATTTTGGGATATCTTTCAGAAAGTGATGAGTGAATAATTTTATTTTATTTTACCCCATGCTTCTAGAATATTAGAACAATTTTCCTTGATAGCTTCTTGAAAGATAAGGTCAAAGCTCTTTTATGATCATGGTTTTCAAGTTGTCCAATAATTCTTCAATTCTCTCTTCTGTATCTAATCCCCATATTAGTTGGGGTTTTTTTTCAATATTTAAGATTTTCTTTTATTTTTCATTCTTTTGATTTTGTTTTATTGGCTCTTAATGTCTCATAGATTCATTAGCTTCTACTTCCCCAACTATATTTTTAAGGACTTACTTCATTAGTGAATTCGTGTAACTCTTTTCTCCACTTGGCAAACTCTAATTGTTAAGGAGATCTTTGCTTCAGTGAATTTCTACACATCTTTGTTTGTTTGTTTGTTTGCCATGTGGCCAGTTCTGCTCTTTAAGGAGTTCTTCTCTTCAACAGACTTTAGTTCCTCTTTTTCCATTTGATCTATTTTGGTTTTGAAGGTATTATTGTCTTCAGTACTTTTGTGCCTTTTATTAACCAAGTTGTTGATTCTTTTTTTCTCTTTATTTTCTTTCATTCCATGCACTTTGTTTCACAATTGGACAATCTTTAACTTTTATTTTGTTTTTAAAGGATTTTACCAATTTACATATTGTAAAATTTTGAATGTAGTAGCTTTGACTTTGTTGTCTTATTCTGAGTTTTTGTTTTGATTTTTCCTATCATTATAGTAACTTACCTAGTCAGGTTCTTTTGTTGTTGTTGACATTTGCTTTTTTTCCAGTCTATTTCTTGATGTTTAACTTTCTGTTAAAGTTGAGCTCTGTAATGGGGGTGTAGGGGGTACTGTCTCAGATTTAAGTTTCTTCTGCAGCTATTTTCAGAGCTATTTCTTGTGGTCTGTGTAACTTTTAAGTTCTTTCAAGATCTAAGGAGACACGTGTCTACTATACTCCTAGACTAAGCTCTGTTCTGTGCTTGATCACAAACACTCTTTTTGGGGAAGAGCCAAGATGGCAGAGTAGAAAGACACACATATGCAGGGTCTCCCCACACAGTCCATAAAATACCTGTAGAGAGGGACTCTCAACAAATTCTGGAGCAGCAGAAGTAGAGAACAACAGAGTAGAGGAGATTTCCAGCCCAGGGTGACCCAAAAGGCCCATGGGAAATGTCAGTTGCACTGGATGTAGAACAGAGCAAGGAGCCCAGCCCAGCCTTGGCTGCACAGCATGGCTCATGAACAGCCCTCAGGGGTGGAATCTCCAGTCTTGGAATCCCCAGTTGCAGCAGCAGAGGGTTCACAGATCTGTCAACCCACAGGCTCCAAAAGTCAGTGACAGAGTTTGTTCAGCTGGCCAGGAAGGGAGAACGGCCTTCCAAAGCTCTGGCCTTAGGTGGTGGCCCGCAAAGGCCACATCAGGCAGGTAGCAGCAGTTCTCAGCCCCTTCATCAGCCCACATACATTGTTGGAGTGTAAAAACCCCTGGGGGCATTGAGGAGTTGAGTCTTGCCTCTGCCCTGTGTGGAAGCCCTAGGGGACATTGTCTTTATTATTGTCTCACACTGAATGGT
Source organism: Notamacropus eugenii (assembly GCF_028372415.1). NCBI lineage: Eukaryota > Metazoa > Chordata > Mammalia > Diprotodontia > Macropodidae > Notamacropus > Notamacropus eugenii. Next base: position 70,283,253 of record NC_092878.1, on the reverse strand, counting down.
GGCCCTGCCCACCCAGCTTATCTGAAAATCAGCCCCCAGTGCTGGCTTGGAGGAACTGGAGGCCAGGTTGCTGTGGAGAGGTAACTGCTAAGATTTTGGGAACAAAAATCCCTCTCTGCATCCAGACCAGTACACACTTGATTGTGTCAAATTGGAGGAACTGAGATCTTACAGATTCCCAGAGTATACCCTACTTTTGACAAAGGACCCAAAAGTCTAGTAAGTGGTTAGGAAAAATGCCCAAAAAGGGGAAAAAAAATAACACTATAGAAGGTTACTTTCTTGGTGAACAGATATCTTCTCCCATTCTTTTGGATGAGGAAGAACAGTGCTTACCATCACAAAAAGACATAAATGTCAAGGCTTCTGTATCTCAGATATCTAAAATAAATATTCAGAGGGCTCAGGACATGGAAGAGCTCAAAAAAGATTTTGAAAATCAAGTAAGAGAGGTGAAGGAAAAATTGGGAAGAGAAATGGGAGAGATGCAAGAAAAGCATGAAAAGCAGGTGAACACCTTGCTAAAGGAGACCCAAAAAAATGCTGAAGAAAATAACACCTTGAAAAATAGGCTAACTCAATTGGCTAAAGAGGTTCAAAAAGCCAATGAGGAGAAGAATGTTTCCAAAAGCAGAATTAGCCAAATGGAAAAGGAGGTTCAAAAGCTCACTGAAGAAAACAGCTTTTTCAAAATTAGAATGGAACAGATGGAGGCCAATGACTTTATGAGAAACCAAGAAATCACAAAACAAAACCAAAAGAATGAAAAAATGGAAGATAATGTGAAATATCTCATTAGAAAAACAACTGACCTGGAAAATAGATCCAGGAGAGACAATTTAAAAATTATGGAGCTATCTGAAAGCCATGATCAAAAGAAGAGCCTAGACATCATCTTTCATGAAATTATGAAGGAAAACTGCCCTGATGTTCTAGAACCAGGGGGAAAAATAAATATTGAAAGAATCCATTGATCACCTCCTGAAAGAAATCCAAAAAGAGAAACTCCTAGGCACATTGTGGCCAAATTCCAGAGTTCCCTGGTCAAGGAGAAAATATTGCAAGCAGCTAGAAAGAAACAATTCAAGTATTGTGGAAATACAATCAGGATAACACAGGATCTAGCAGCTTCTGCATTAAGGGATCAAAGGGTGTGGAATATGATATTCCAAAAGTCAAAGGAACTAGGACTAAAACCAAGAATCACCTACCCAGCAAAACTGAGGATAATACTTCAGGGGAAAAATTGGTCTTTCAATGAAATAGAGGATTTTCAAGCATTCTTGATGAAAAGACCAGAGCTGAAAAGAAGATTTGACTTTCAAAAACAGGAATGAAGAGAAGCATGAAAGGTAAACAGCAAAGAGAAGTCATAAGGGACTTACTAAAGTTGAACTGTTTGCATTCCTACATGGAAAGACAATATTTGTAACTCTTGAAACTTTTTTTAGTGTTTGGGTAGTTGGTGGGATTACACACACACACACACACACACACACACACACACACACACACACACACACACAGACAGAGAGTACAGGGTGAATTGAATAGGATGGGATCATAGCTTAAAATAATGAAATTAAGCAGTGAGAGAGAAATATATTGGGAGGAGAAAGGGAGAAATGGAATGGGGCAAATTATCTCTCATAAAAGAAGCAAGTAAAAGACTTTTCAGTGAAGGGGAAAAGGAGGTAGGTGAGAGAAAAAAAAACATGAAGCTTACTCTCATCACATTCGACTAAAGGAAGGAATAAAATGCACACTCATTTTGGCATGAAATCCTATCTTACAATACAGGAAAGTGGGGGAGAAGGGGATAAGCAGGGTGGGGGGGATAATGGAAAGGAAGGCAGTGGGAGGAGGGAGCACTCTTGGGGAGGGATAGGACCAAAAGAGAGAATAGAAGAAACAGGGGACAGGATAGGATGGAAGGAAATATAGTTAGTCTTACACAACACGACTATTATGGAAGTCATTTGCAAAACTACACAGATATGGCCTATATTGAATTGCTTGCCTTCCCAATGGGGATGGGTGGGGAGAGAGGGATGAAGAGAAGCTGGAACTCAAAGTTTTAGGAACAACTGTTGAGTATTGTTCTTGCAACTAGCAAATAAGAAATACAGGTAATAGGGTATAGAAAGTTATCTTGCCCTTCAGGACAAAAGAGAAGATGGGGATAAGGGAAGAGAGGGATGTTAGAAGGGAGGACAAATTGGTGATAGGGGTAATTAGAGTGCTTGGCGTTTTGGGGTGGGGAGAGGGGAGAAATGGGGACAAAATTTGCAATCCAAAATTTTGTGGAAATGAATGTTGAAAAGTTAAATAAATAAATTTAAATTTAAAAAAAAACAAACAAACAAGCAAACACCCTTTTCCACCGTGAAAATGTAACCAGAGACCCCAATTTCCTGTGACCACAAGCTCTTATGTGCTAGTTCTCCACTTCAACCTGAAACTACGACCTATGGTTGTAACCAGTATTCATGTATCATCAATGCAATAGATTCCTTCACCCAGTGCCAACAAAGGAAGCCCTGTAATCTGATCAGCTATCTGATCCTCTTATGATCTGTGGACTGAATACCCTGTAAACCCCTGCTGATAATTCAGTTTCCTCTAAAATCTGTTGCTGTTTTGTCATATTGTTACCTATACTGCATTGTGTTCCACTTTCACCCTGATGTGACGGACCTTTCTGCTGAACTTCTAAGTTGTCTTGAGTTGTAAAATCATTTTACCTCTCCTTTTGCATGTTCTGACACTCCAAAAGTCATTTATTTTAAGTTTTGTGGAAGGGACCTCGAGAGAGTTCAGGTAAATCCCTGCCTTTTCTTTGCAATCTTCAGAACATCCAAATTCTAGTAATTCTACACTAGTGTAATTGTATTTCCTCATATAAGTAATATGAGGAAATAATTTACGAGAGAACTTAAGCTATAAGAGGAAATAAAATTACACTAATACAGAACTTCATAAAGCAATACTAGTGGAGGAACTTTTTTCCATCTCATAACTAGTTAAATGTAACAATAAAATTAATAAGAAAGAACTTAAAGAGTTAAATAGAATTTTAGAAAAGTTGACTGTGGTAGACCTCTGGAAAAAATTGAGTGTCAATAGAAAGGAGAATTTTTTTTTTCTCAGCTGTACATAGGTACCTTCACACAAATTTACCTTGTATCAGAGCATAAAAACCTAACAACCAAATAAAGAAAAGCAAAAATATTAAGGCATTTCCCCAGACTATTATACAAAAAATAATTACATTCAGTAAAAGGACATAGAAGCATAGATTAAAAATAAATTGGCAACTAAAGAATTTAATCCAAAGGAATGAATAAGTCAAAGAACAAATCATAGAAACAATCAGTAATTGCATTAAAAATAATGTTAACAATGAGTCAACATATCAGAATTTGTGTAATGCAGCTAAAGCAATACTTGGAAAATCATTATATCTCTAAATGTGTAAATAAATAAAAGAAAGAAATAGCAGAACAATAAATTAAATTGGGAATTCAGCTGAAAGGAGTTTTAAAAAGACAGAAAAAATTCAATTAAATGCAAATAGGGAAATCTTGAAATTCTAATGAGATGAATAAAATGGAAAGTAAAAAAATCATATGAGGAGATGGTTTTATGAAGAAAACACAATATACTAATAATAATAATAATAAAAATAAACCATTTCTTTAATTTGAATTTAAAAAAGAAAGAAGAAAACCAAATTACCAATATAAAAAATGAAAGAAGGGAATCACCACCAATACAGACAAAATTAAAGCAATTACTAAGAGTTATTTTTGCCCAATTATTTTCCTACAAGTATGACAATCTAAGTGAAGTAAAGAAATATTTACAAAAATATTAACTTCCCAGATTAATAGAAGGTAAAACAAAATATTTAAATGATTTTATCTTAGAAAACGAAAGTGAACAAGCCATCACTGAGGTCCCTTAAAAAATACACAAGACTGGATGCATTTACTAGTGAATTCTACCAAATATTTAATGAATAATTTATCTCAATACTTTATAAATTATTTGAAAAAATATGTAAAAGAATACTACCAACTTCCTTTTATGATACAGATATGATGTTGATATCAAAAACTGGGAAAGTAAAAAAAGAAGTAAACCGATAGACTAATTTTTCTTAACGAATATCAGTGCAAACAGTTTAAATTAAATGCAAGGCATTTAGAACAATATGTCACAAACATCATATAGTAAGACCAGGTAGGATTTAGACCAGAAATACAGGGCTTGTCCAATATTAAGAAAAGTAAAACCATAATTAGGGGTAGCTAGAGGTACAGTGGATAGACTTCTGGGCTTGAAAAGAGGAAGTACCCGAGTTCAAATCTATCCTCAGACACTTATTAGCTGTGTGACTGCAAGGAAGTCACTTAACCCTGTTGGCCTTCATTTCCTCATTTGTAAAATGACCTGAAGAAGGAAATGGCAAACCAGTCCAGCATCTTTGCCAAAATCAAAAGCAGAACAAAATAAAACAAAAACCAAAAGCCTTCATCAAGAGTGAAACACAGCTGAAACAACAATAAGCATAACTGACCATATACATAAGAAAAACATAAACAAAATCATATTATTGTATCACTAGATGCAGAAAAATCTTTTCACAAAATAAAACATTCATTCCTGTGAAAAACATAGAAATAAACTAAGCCTTTCTTGAAATGTTAAGTAGACTCTATGTCAGTCTCAAGAACAAGCATTATCTGTAATGGGAAAAACTTGAAGCCTTTCCAATAACATCAAGAGAAATCTCGATAGGTCTAAGGAACTTAGAGAAATAGAAATGGTGATTCTTTTCCCCAGAGTTAGTGTTCTGCTGGATGTCACATAGCACTTTGCATTGTGCCTTTTTAGTTTATCTCTCTATAATTAGATAGTATTATCCTCTATTAGATTCTGTGCTTCATGAGTGTAAACACTATTTGCTAAGTTTTTTTTATCATTCCTTGTATGCTGGTGTGTATGTGTGTGTGCATGTATGTGTATATGTTTCCAAAATATCATTGTAGTGGTAGTAGCAATACATGTTTCTGAAATATCATTGCAGAGGTAGTGGCAAGAGGAAGGTTTCAGAAAAGTTTGAGGAATGTAGTCTTAGAGAAAAAACTTTGGCATGTAGAGCACAAAGATAAGAATTTATCTTAGGATTTGTATTAAATTTCAGTAAAGAAGCACGATTCACATGATTTCAGTGTCTTGTGGGGAGGCATTAGCTTGTGCCAATTGATTTTTTAAACATAATGGTTTAATGTTACATAGTCAGTGCTTCCTCTTTCTGATTAGGCAGGAAATGCCAGCTGACCAATCTGTCTTACATATTCTGATTGAATTCAGGAAACGTGAGGTTAAACAAAAAAGAGCTAATGTTAAAAAAAATTAAATAAATAAAACCCTGTTTGGAAAAAAAAAAAAATCTTGGTTTTAAATTATACAAAGGGTTTTTTTTTTTTTAAATCTAATTTGTTTCTACTACACTTAAGAAATCTCTCTAAAGGAAAAATTCTTTTTTTTTTTACTTTTTGTCATTATTTAAGGTCCAGACTTGTGAAATCATTGTTGTAACCAAATTCAAATGAGAAAATTATTTTGTTAAAAAAAACAAAAAAAAGGTCAGCAACAGCTCTTTGAATTATACAGAGAAGTCTAAGTCTCAGAATTAAATGACTTCTTCTGGGTAACATAGCTAATATGTGCCCAAGGTGGGATTTGAAATCAAGTCTTCTGGATTCTAAGATGATCTCTGAATTCAATCTACCCTTCTTTATGTGCATGTATGTACATATACAGATGGATTTGAATAAAGATCAAGTATTCAATTTGTTAGTACTCAACAGACTCTTTCAGTAGTGACCTATCATAGAAATTCTTCACCCTTTGAAAACAGTTCCATCCAGCATTTGCGGTTGTGGTATGACAGAGAAAGAGGAAATAGTTGTATTATTGTCTATTTTATCTCACATGACAAATTTAACTAGGCAAAAACTTCAGAATGCCTTCCATGACCTGTCATTTAGCTCATCTTATACCTTTTTCTTCTCAGATTTATATTCTGCATAGAAGACATCATGAAACTTTCTAAGTCTTCCTGGAAGAATGCTCATGAGTGTCCTTATGTAGGGCTATATTCCAGGACTTTGTCCTGAGCCCTTCTCTTCTCCTCTCTTCACTTCTCTTCTCTTCTCTCCCCTTCAATTCTTCCTTTCACCCCTCCTCTCTCCTTTCCCCTCTTCTCTTCTCATCAGCACCATAATCTTCATTACCCTAATCATTCAAATATAATTAATCAAAATCTATCGTATGCCTCCAACAATCTGCTTGACATGTCTAATAAAATCTGTCGTAAATATATTGAACTTTGTCTTGGATCAACTGAAGTTATTTTTTCCCAAGTCTCATCCCTTCTGCTACCCAGGTTTATAACAGAGGAGTGAGTCGTCAATGGTTTTCATTCCTTCTCATCTGCTATGCTTCATTAAATCAAAGTCTTGCTAGATTTACCTTCATAACATCATTAACATCTATTCCCTGCACAAAACTTACATACCCACTATTCTAACTTAGAACCACTTGCATCACCTGTCAAATAAGTTCAAGTAGCTCCTGATTGTATCTAAAATGAAATACAATTTAATCTGATTTGTTTCAAAGCCATTCACAGTCTGGCTCAACTCTTATTTTTCACTTTCTAAGGATCAATGAAAAGAAAAGAGAAAAGTCATATTAGGAGAGTCATGATAGTTGTCATAGTATTATTTTACCCATCATAGTAGTAGTAGTAGTAGCAGCAGCAGCAGCAGCAGCAGCATCACCATCACCAACAGTGGTAGTAGTAGCAGTAGTAATAGTAGTATTCTGTGAAATCTAATTTCTCCAGTACATGACAGCTTTTCAAATACTTGATAATAATTATTACAATCCTTTCCCCAAGCCCATACACATACACATACACATATATTACATATATATGTATGCATGTACGATATATACACACATATGTATATGTGTGTGTATACTTTATAATATAGTTTACAGCCCTCCTATAATCTGTCATTGACTATACTGTGCTTTTATTTCTTAACATGCTTTTAAAATATAGCACTTAGAAATGAGCACAAAACTCCAGATGTAGTCTGACCAAGAGAGAGTAATACAGAATTATCATTTACCTTGTTCTGACCATAAAGACATAATCTATAAGGAGATTTGAATTGTGTTGACTTGTTTAGATTCTATGTCACATATTTTTCTCATATTGACCTTACAATCCATTAAAACCCTCTTCTTTCAATTGGCCATGTTAGTAAAAATGCTACCTGTTCCCTTGGGATTTTCCATTTCTTGCCTAGGACTTCATAATTACTATGAATATATTCTAGGTTCTTTCTGATATCATTTGTCCTTAAAAGAATCAAGAGAATGAGTAGAAATCCCAGTAAATTTTCTGCTATATCCCAAATTACAGTCTATATTTCCATTGATCATGTCTGGTTTACAGGATTTTAGAGCTAGAAGAGACACACAATAATGATAATCAAATTTAATTATCTCATGTTTCAATAAAGGAACTGAGATATAAAGAAATCAAGCCATTTTTTCAAGGTTATATAGTTTGCTAGAAAGGGCTAAAAAGAGAAGTCAGGTCTTCTGACTCTCAGTCTAATCCCTCAGAGCTCTGTGCAAGTTTACATCTGTAAATGACTTTATTACTCGTAACTAAGATTTCACCAAAAAATTTTAATCGTCATTAAGCATTAATTGAGTACCTATAATGTACCATGCACTGTGTTATAAGCATGGGGAACATCCAGGGGTAATATTAGAAATTAGACGATGGATTGTTTTTTATAAGTAATAGCAAAAGAATCCAGAAGAAGCCATTATATTTGGCAACTAGGAGATTATTAGTAATTTTGGAAAGCTGTTTAGGTGAATGATGGGGTAAGAAATGAGAATACAGAGTTAAGGAGAGAAAATAAAAGGATATAGAGGCACTAATTTTAGCCATTCACAAGGACTTTAGCACCAAAAGGAAAGAAAGATATAGTATCATAGGTCAAGGGATTGGATTGGTCACTTTTCTTTTGTATATGAGGGACACACTTAGATAAGTGTGAACAATGGGTAAACTTTCACTAGACAGAAAGACATTGATGGTTAGGGACATTGCAGTTGATAGAGGTGGAAATCTGCTGGAGTAGACAAGATAGAATGAGATCATTTGTGCCAGCCAGGAGAGACAGTTTAACTATTCACATGAGAAAGGAGCAAAAAAAGTCAAAAGCAGGGGAGGTTATCTGAGCTATGTTAGATGAGGGGTGTAGAAGGGACAACACTCACCAAATGCTCCAATGTTCAGAGAAATATGAAGCAAGGTTCTGAGCTCAAGAAGGGACAGAACAAAGATGGCAGAGTAGAAAGAAGCACATACACATAGCTCCGAACCCACAACTCACAGAATGGCTAGAGGGGACCAACGCACCGTGAATTCTGCACCCAGAGGCCACAGAATATTGGAGCGAGGGAGATTTCTGTTCCGGAGAGACCTGCAAACCTCGTGGGGGGTCCTTCGCGCTGTGGACTGGGCGCCGGGACTGGGAGCTGAGTGCAGCCCTGCAGCGGCCGCGACACGGGCTATGGGGACGAGATATTCTGCGGCCACGCGGGTCCCTCCACCCACAGAGGGACCTGCAAACCTCTCGCGGAGGGTCCGTCGCGCTGCAGACGTGGAGCCCAGCCCAGACCTGCGGCGGCTGCGGCTCTGAGAGGTAAAGATCCGAGCAGGCTTCAGAGACGGGTTCTCCAGCGGTGGCACAAGCCCCCCCCCCCTCCCCCACAGGTGACGAGGGTTGGTGAGAGAATCTTTTTGGCGGGTCGAGAGGGGAGTGGGGTGCCCCCATGGCTCGGCCCCCCCGGGAGATAGAAGCTGAGAGGCGGCTGCAGACAGGGGCTCCCCAAGTGGGCGGGAGCCTGGATCCATTGTGGAAGGTCTGTGCATAAACCCCCTGAGGGAACTGGGCCTGAGAGGCAGCCCTGCCCTGACCTGACCATCTGAACTTAATTCTCACACTGAATAGCAGCCCTGCCTCCGCCAAAAGCCCTAAGGCAGGAAGCAGCATTTGAATCTCAGTCCCCAAACGCTGGCTGGGAGGATCGGGAGGTGAGGTGGGTGTGAGGAGAATATTCAGAGGTCAAGCCACTGGCTGGGGAGAATGCCCAGAAAAGGAAAAAGAAATAAAACTATTGAAGGGTACTTTCTCGGAGAAAAGACACTTCCTCCCTTCCTTTCTGATGAGGAAGAACAATGCTTACCATCAGGCAAAGATACAGAAACCAAGGATTCTGTGCCCCAGTCCACCCAATGGGCTCAGGCCATGGAAGAGCTCAAAAAGAATTTTGAAAATCAAGTTAGAGAGGTGGAGGAAAAACTGGGAAGAGAAATGACAGGGATGAAAGAGAAGCATGAAAGCAGATCAGCTCCCTGCTAAAGGAGAACCAAAAAAATGTTGAAGAAATTAACACCTTGAAAACTAGCCTAACTCAATTGGCAAAAGAGGTTCAAAAAGCCAATGAGGAGAAGAATGCTTTCAAAAGCAGAATTAGCCAAATGGAAAAGGAGATTCAAAAGCTCACTGAAGAAAATAGATCTTTCAAAACTGGAATGGCACAGATGGACGCTAAGGACTTTATGAGAAAGACAGATATCACAGAACATAGCATGAAGATTCGAAAAATGGAAGATAATGTGAAATATCTTATTGGAAAAACAACTGACCTGGAAAATAGAATCAGAAGAGACAATGTAAAAATTCTGGGACTACCTGAAAACCATGATCAAAAGAAGTGCCTAGACATCATCTTCCATGAAATTATCAAGGAAAACTGGCCTGAGATTCTAGAAGCAGAGGTCAAAATAAATATTCAAGGAATCCGCAGAGCACCACATGAAAGAGATACAAAAAGAGAAACTCCTAGGAGCATTGTGGCTAAATTCCAGAATTCCCAGGTGAAAGAGAAAATATTGCAAGCAGCTAGAAAGAAACAATTCAAGTACTGTGGAAATACAATCAGGATAACACAAGATCTAGCACCCTCTACATTAAGGGATCGAAGGAAATGGAATAGAATATTCCAGAAGTCAAAGGAACTAGGACTAAAACCAAGAATCACCTACCCAGCAAAACTGAGTATAATACTTCAGGAGAAAAAATGGTCTTTCAATGAAATAGAGGATTTTCAAGCATTCTTGATGCAAAGACCAGAGCTGAAAAGAAAATTTGACTTTCTAACACAAGAATGAAGAGAACCATGAAAAGGTGAACAGCAAAGAGAAGTCATAAGGGACTTACTAAAGTTGAACTGTTTACATTCCTACATGGAAAGACAATATTTGTAACTCTTGAATCATTTCAGTATCTGGGTACTGGGTGGGAGTACACACACACACATGCACACATGCACACATACATAGAGACAGAGTGCACAGAGTGAATTGAAGAGGATGGGATCATATCTTAAAAAAAAAATGAAATCAAGCAGTGAGAGAGAAATATTGGGAGGAGAAGGGGAGAAGTTGAATGGGGCAAATTATCTCTCATAAAAGAGGCAAGCAAAAGACTTATTAGTGGAGGGATAAAGAGGGGAGGCAAGAGAAAAACATGAGGTCTACTCTCATCACATTCCACCAAAGGAAAGAATAAAATGCACACTCATTTTGATAGGAAAACCTATCTCATAATACAGGAGAGTGGGGGACAGGGGCACAAGCAGGGTGGGGGGGAGGATGGAGGGGAGGGCATAGGGAGGAGAATGAAATCCAAGGTCGACACTCATGGGGAGGGAAAGGATCATAAGAGAATAGAAGTAATGGGGGACAGGATAGGATGGAGGGAAATATAGTTAATCCTATACAATACAACTAGTATGGAAATCATTTGCAAAACTACACAGAATTGGCCTATATTGAATTGCTTGTCTCCCAAGGGGAAGGGGTGGAGAGGGAGGGAGCTAAAGATGTTGGAACTCAAAGTGTTAGGATCAAATGTAATGTTCTTACCACTGGGAAATAAGAAATACAGGTTAAGGGGTCAAGAAAGCTATCTGGCCCTACAGGACAAAAGAGAAGACGGAGACAAGGGCAGGGAGGGAGGATAGAGGGGAGAGCAGATTGGTCACAGGGGCAATTAGAATGCTTGGGTTTGGGGGAGAGGGGATAAAAGGGGAGAAAATTTGTAACCCAAAATTTTGTGAAAATAAATGTTAAAAGTTAAATAAAAAAAAAAATAAAGTTTTTTTGGAGAGAGGAAAAAAAAAAAAAAGAAGGGACAGAACACCCAGTTGAGATTATGTAACAAAAATTTGTAATGAACACGGAAAGCATGTATTTCTTGTTCTCTCTAGTCTTGCTCAGCAGCAGGTGGTTATGTCTGGGCCTCTTAACAAGTCAAAATTGAAGGTAAAATGAGAGGACATGGAGCTTGTGAGAAGAGGATAGTATAGAATTGAACTGGACAATCAAGGGGTCAAGATGAGGAAAGAAGAATTGTGCAGCCACTGCAAAATTAGATGAATTAGGTCATGATGAGGACAACCACACCACATAATTTCAGAGTTCATGAACATGGAATGGAAGCACTTATGAGGGTAAGATGAAAGGTATAACCTATTATGTGTGATGAAAGAATGGATCATAGAAAATCAGTAATCTCCATAACTATAAAATTAGAATATGATAAGTTTTATCTCCCTCGATGGTGACTTATGACCTAAAGTACCCATGTACAAAGGGATATAATAAATATTGGTTTTTGTTGTTGTTGTAGTTGTGTTTACAAGAAGCAAACTAGCAAAAATATACATTTAAGACCAAGATATTTGCCTTCAGAAGTCACCAGAAATTTATTTATACAAATTGCTGAACTATGTTTTTCTAAAAAAAAAAAAAAAAACAAACAACTTACCTCGTAATGCATATATAAGAACATAACTGTAGGATAAGGAGAAAAAAATCCTATAGTCAACTGTCTGGTTTTACAGAAGAAACTGAAATCCGAAAGGATGAGTGACTTGTATAGGATTACACAGAACTGGGAAAGCTGGGATTCAAAAAGCAGTTTTCTGAATCAAAGATTGTGCTTTTCTACCCCATGTTGACTTATACCTCACAGAGGCATATTTTTTAAAAAGTGTGTTTGTGTATATGTATGTGTGTGTATGTGAATATGAAGGAATCTTATTTTTTTTGCTTTTTTAAAATTTATTTTCTTTTAGTTTTCAACATTTATTTCCACAAGATTTTGAGTTCCAAATTTTCTCCACATCTTTCCTCTCCTCTCACTCCAAGACAGTATGCATTCTGATTACCCCTTCCCTCAATCTGCCCTCCTTTCTATCACACCCTTCCCTTCCTCTATCCCCATCTCCTCTGTTTTCTTATAGGGCAATATAGATTTCTATACCCCATTGTCTGTATTTCTAATTTCCCAGTTGCATGTAAAAACAATTTTTTACATTGTTTTTAAAACATTGAGTTCCAACTTTTCTCCCTTCCTCCATCCTCACCCATACCCACTGAAAAGGCAAGCAATTCCATATAGGCTATACATGTGAAGTTATGCAAAAGAAAGACTAGTGAAGAAGAAAGACTAGTGAAAGTTAGTGAAAGACTAACTATTTCCAGCTATCCTATCCTACCCCTCATTTATCCTATTTTCTCTTTTGACCTTGCCCCTCCCCAATAGTGTTTACTTCTGATTAACCCTCTCTTCTATCATTTCCCCCACACCCCACTCATCCCCTTCTCCCCTACTTTCCTGTGGTGTAAGATAGATTTTCATACCATATTATTCCCTCCTTAAGCCAAATGTGATGAGAGTAAATTTCATTTCATTTTTGAGAAAAGTCTCAAGAATTACAAATATTATCTTTCCATGCAGGAATGTAAGTAGTTCAACTTTAGTAAATCCCTTATGATCTTCTTTTCCTGTTTTCCTTTTCATACTTCTCTTGATTCTTCTGTTTGAAAGTCAAATTTTTTGTTCAGCTCTGGTCTTTTCATCAAGAATGTTTGAAGGTACTCTATTTCATTTAATGACTATTTTTCCCCTGAAGTATTATACTCAGTTTTCCTGGGTAGGTGATTCTTGGTTTTAATCCTAGTTCCTTTGCCTTCTGGAATATCATATTCCAAGTCCTTTGATCCCTTAATGTAGAAACTAATAGGTCTTGTGTTATCCTGATTTTATTTTCACAATACTAGAATTGTTTCTTTCTGACTGCTTGCAATATTTTCTCCTTGACCTGGGAACTCTGGAATTTGGTTACAATATTCCTAGGAGGTTTTCTTTTCAGATCTCTTGCAGGAGGTGATTTGTGGATTCTTTCAACATTTATTTTTCCCTCTGTTTCTGTAATCTCAGGGCAGTTTTCCTTGACAATTTCTTGGAAGGTGATTTCTAAGCTCTTTTTTTGATCATGGCTTTCAGGTAGTCCCATAATTTTTATATTATCTCTCTTGGATCTGTTTTCCAGGTCAGTTGTTTTTCCAATGAGATATTTCACATTTTCTGCTTTTCTTCATTATTTTGGTTTTGTTTTATAATTTCTTGATTTTTCACAGTCATTAGCTTCCCTCTGCTCCATTCTAATCTTTAAGTACTTATTTTCTTCAGTGATATTTTTTTATCTCCTTTTCCATGTGACCAATTCCATTTCTTTTTTTTTTTTTTTAGGAAATTCTTCTCCTCATTGACTTTTTAGATCTCTTTTGCCATTTGGGGTAGTCTATCTTTTGAAATTCTATTTTCTTCATCATTTTGGGGGTATCCTTTAGCAAGCAGTTGACTCATTTTTCATGATTTTCTTATGTCATTCTCATTTTTCTTCCCAATTTTTGCTCTACTTCTCTTACTTGATTTTCAAAATTCTTTCTGAGCTCTTCCGTGGACTGAGACCAGTTCATAATTTTCTTGGAGGCTTTGGATGGAGGAACTTTAACTTTGTTTTCTTCTGTTTCCATATTTTGGTCTTCCTTGTCACCAAAGTAATATTCTATAGTCTGAATCTTTTTTTTGTTTTTTTTGGTTTTTGCTCATTTCTCCAGCCATTTGCTTGACTTCTGAGCTGTTTGTCAAAGTAGATCTCTGCTTTCAGTGAGGGTGGGGAGTGTACTGTCAGCCGATGGAATCCCCCACAATCTGTGGGCCTAGAGCTACAGAAACAGTTGCTGTCTCTACCACTGTTGCTGCTGTGGCTGCAGAGGGTTCCTCAGTTCCCTCATCCCTCAGCTGCCCTGGGGCTGGAGCCAAACCACTCCAGTTTCCTGCACTAGTACCACTGACCTTCCAATTTGTCCTCCACATTTTAGGGTCATGAAGTAGGGAAATCAACAAAGCTGTGGGAGATTCAGTCTCCCCAAGGCCTGCTCAAATCCTGCCTGTGCCAGCATGGCCCACACTGGACTGTGCCCTGCCCCCCTCTGGAGTGAGAGACACTTCCTTTCAGTCTGTCTTGGATTGGAGATTTGCTTCAATCCATCAATCTGTGGGTTCTATAGCTCTAGAATTTGTTTAGAGCTATTTTTTAGAGATATTTGGCTGGGCTTAGAAGCAGCACTCTAGAAAGTCTGTGCTGTTACTTTAGCATTTTGACTGTACCCCCGAAGGAACTTTCAAATAATCTAAAGATATGTAGAAGCCAGACCTATGAATTTCATGAATACTTATGATGTGCCTCACAATTTATTGTAAACATGCATACTTCTCCATGTAGTGTGATAGAAATAGATAGATACATAGATAGATACATAGCAGGTTAGAAATGGCTAGGTGCTATATGCAGAACAGTTTTCTGAACAAACTGAAGGAATAAACCAATATCTAGTGACTATGTATTTTATCATGTCTTTCTAGGGTATATGTGCATTTTGGCATGTCTCTGAGACACTTATATGTCTGATATTACTAATATTCTAAGAGTTCTCTAATAATCTCACTCTCCTTCAGTTGGAAGTAAGGATAATTTCTTTCTTTTGGGTTAACTTCTCTCTCAAATTCCTCACAAAGGAATTTATCAGCTTAGATATAATAATAGTAAATAGCTATAAATAATAATCATAATTTCAAAAAGCATAAAATTCAAATAACTACTTAAAGGATAAGGCTTTGCTTGTCCAGCATGATGTCTGCATATGAACATTCTAATCTCTGATGCTTTGTTTCTTCCCTAAATAGTAAAGAAAGTGAAATATATGTATAGGTAGAGAGTAGGTAGAATGGTGAAATGTCTGCTTGTTTATCTTTTGATCAATTATAGAGAATAGTTATAGGAGTGAAGCAGGGAAAATTAGGGTAGCTGGGCAACACAGTGAATAAAACTCCAAGCCTGGAGTCAGGAAAGCTTGAGTTCAAATCTGGTCTCAGACACTGACAACTGTGTGACACTGGGGAGTCATTTAAACATATTTACCTCAGTTACCTCATTACAACATGAGTGGGAGAATGGAATGGCAAATTACTCCAGTACCTTTGCCAAGAAAACTCCAAATAGGAATAATAGAAAGTCAGACACAGCTGAAACAAATGAACAATTAAAAAGGAAAACACTGCCAGTCTTTTCAATCCAAATCTCCTTGTTGGTTGGTTTTCCTTTCCTTTCCCTCTCTCCCTGGTCAAATCACAGTCCAGAATGTCGCAAAATTTAAAGTCTGTATTTTTCTCTCTTTCTTCCACTATGGATTTGACATAAAACAAAGCAAACCAAAAAAAAAAAAAAACAAAAAAAAAACATGGAAGATGAGTATGGGTCACAGTCCTTTCCTTCTCATATTCCTCCATGTGACTTCTCTGTCAAAATTCTCCAGAAAGTGGGGAATTGTGGGGAAAATGTGCCAAATCTAAATATAAACAATGCCCCCAAGTCTCACCAGTTATTCATGGCAACTCTCAATGTCTTTGACACATATAATTAATCTAAAAATGATAAAATCACAGATAACTTCCATTTAATTTTTGTATTTCAAAATCGTTGGTTTTTGTGTGGAGAAGTTTCATAGGTTTATAGATGAAAAAGTTGAAATATAAATGGTTAAGTCACTGAACTTCATATAAATAATGGTGGCAAAGCTGAATATTGAAATTCAGTTGTCTTTACTACTACATGTAGAAGCATTTGAGACATGTTGTAGTGAAATGAATTTTAAGTTTTAACTTATTGGAGTTCCACTGAGTTTAGTTCTTTGGTTTACTAGTTATAGTACAAGACAAATCATATAATCATGCAAAGTTTCAGTTTCATTATCTGTTAAATGGGGATAATGAAACTTTGAATAGTTAACTCATAAGATGTTGTAGTAAGAATTGAAGGAATGAAGCTTGGGGCCCACTGTAGTAACAGCAGCTGCTCCTGGGTCTGTCAGCTCACAGACTAAATGATTGAAAGTCACCTCCTTGAACTTCCAGGATCGAAGATGGCAGAGTAAACTGTAAGTGCTTTCACCCTCTCTTGTTGACCATGTAAAACCCAGAGAATACTTCCCCAGGCAAAATCTGGGAATAATGAAGCCAGAAGAAAGGGTACAGCAGTCTTTTAGGTGCTGAGGTTAGGGAGTTCAATGGGAAGTATCTCTTTTGCTGTGGCTGAAGGGACCAGGTCAGGACTGGAGGCACCCCAGCAAGCCCCACTGCAGTGGACCAGCAGGTATTCTGAGCCCCAAGGGGGTAGTTCTGGCAAGCACCAACCCCAGGACCCCAAGTGTGCCTTATCACAGCCAGTGGAATTGGGCAGACACTGGTACAGGCAGAGTTCACTAGCCACTGAACCTGCCCATGCTCTAGCACTGTCCAAGACCTCCAGCAGCTAGATCATACCTCTTCCACACATAAGGATGCAAACTTCATTGGAACCCTGGGGAAACTCAAATATTCTTCACTTGGTCTCAGCCTTGACCCACACAAGTCAACTCACTATCAGGTAAGCTGCAGAATTATATGATTTCCAGTTGAAAGAACCAGAGGCCACAGTATACAAAGCCAGGAAACAGACTCCTAGCTCCAAATACATGAAAAAGTGAGACAGAGCTCGCTGTGCCCCCAAAACAGATATCCACTTTAAAAGCCAGGAAAACAGCAATCTCCATGAGTAAGAAGCAAATTAGAAAAGCAAAAACTGTAGAATCTTATTACCAGGGCAGGGAAGATCAAAATATGAATTCAGAAGAGGACCACATTGATATTATACTCACATCTGAAACCTCAGAAGTGTATAGGAAATGGTCTCAAGCCCAAAGAGCATTCTTGGAAGAACTGAAGAAGGATTTGAAAAGCCACATTAGAGAGGTAGAAGAAAAATTGACCAATGATTTTAGAAATACAATCAACTCCTTAAAAATTAAAATTAGAGAAATGGGTAAGGAAGTACATAACCTAACTGGAGAAAATAACTCCTTAAAAGGAACATTGGACAAAACTGGAGGAAAAAACTCCTTAAAAGACACTATTGGAGAAATTAAAAAAAAATGAAAAGATATGAAAGCTAACTGAAGAAAAACTGGTTAAAAATTTAAATTGGGTAAGTAGAAGCTAATGAAACTATGAGGCATCAAGGCCTAGTCAACAAAATTTAAAGAATGCAAAATATAGAAGAAAACATAAAATATATGAATGGAAAAACAATTGACCTGGAAAATAGATCCAGGAGAGAAAAATCTAAGAATTATTGGTCTACCAGAAAGTCATGATAAAAAAAGAACCAGGACAATATCTTCCAAGAAATCACCCAGGCAAACTGCCCTGAGGTACTAGATCTAGAGGTTAATATAGTCATCAAAAGAATCTACCCATCACCTCCTGAAAGAGATCCCAAATTGCCAATACCAAAGAATACTGTTGCCAAATTTCAGAATTATCAGGTCAAGGAAAAAATACAGCAAGCAGCCAAAACAACAAAAACAACAACAACAATAACAAAAAAAATTCAAATATCGAGGAACTACAGTCAAGATCCAAAAGGACCTTGCAGGTTCTACATTAAAAGAGCAGAGGAACTGGAATATGATATTTTGTAAGGCATATGAGCTTAGACTACAACCAAGGATCAATTACCCAGCAAAACTGAGCATAATATTTCAGACAAGGAGATGGACGTTCAATGAAATAAGGGATTTCCAAACCTTCCTGATGAAATGGTCAGAGCACAATAGAAAATTTGATCTTCAAATAAAAGACTCAAGAGAGGCAAAAAAGGTAAACAGGAAAAAATGAAAAAAACTGTTATTTAATTTAGTCAAACTGTTTATATCCCTCTGTGGGAAAATGATATTTGTTAATCTTGAGAATTGTATATTTTTATACAATTTTATACATTTATAAGGGATATACATAGATAGAGGGTGTGGGTATAAATTAACTCGTGATAATACAATACCTAATTAAGAGGTACAAAGGGAGAAGAGGAAAGGAGGAGGCAGAAAATATATATTACAATACAAGAAGAGGCATAAAAACATATGATAGTAGAAAGAAAGAAGGGAGGGAGATGACCATTATTTGTCCTTTACTGTAATTGGATTTGGTTCAAGGAAAGAATAGCATACTCAGCTAAGTCTAGAAATCTAACTAGCCCTACATATAGTAGGAGGAGAAAGGGGAAAGGAAGGGGAAGGAATAGTTAGTAGTGAGGGAAGAAGAAATAAGGAAAAGGGAAAGAAGAGAAAATGAGACTGATAGAAAGGAGAGAATATTGAAGGATGTAGTGGTGAAAAGTAAAAATTATTTGAGAAGCATAAAGGAGAAGGGATAAATAAAAGCATAAATGGGAATGGGAGATGCGATAGAAAGACATAGATAGTACTCATAACTGTGAATGTGAATGGGAGGAACTTTACCATAAAATGGAGGCAGATAGAAGACTGGATTAAAAATCATAATCCTACAAAATGGTGTTTATAAGAAACACATTTGAAACAAGGGGATGCACACAGGATAAAGGCAAAAGAGTGGATGGAAATAATTTATGCTTCAGATGAATTAAAAAAAAAAACACTCAAGGGTAACATCCAAATTCTTAGAGGTGAACTTAAGGGAGTCACAGGGAGAAATAGAGAGCAAAACTATACTAGTGGGAACATTTACCTTCTTCTCTCTGAAACTGATAAGTCTAAACTCAAAATAAATGACAAAGAAATTAAGGAGGTGGATAGAATTCTGGAAAAGTTAGCTATGATAGACCTCTGGATAAAACTGAATGGGGACAGAATGGAATGTACCTTTTTCTCAGAAGTACATGGGACATACACAAAAATTAATCATTTTGTGGAACATAAAAAGCTCAGAATCCAGTGCAGAAAAGTAGGAAAAATCAATTCATCCTTTTCAGATCATGATGCAATAAAGATTATTTGTAATAAATGGTAATGGAATGATAGATCAAAAATTAGTTGGAAACTAACTAATCTAATCCTAAAGAATGAGGAATGAGTGGGTTAAACAACAAATCATAGAAACAATCAATAACTTCATTCAAGAGAGTGACAATAATGAGGCAATCTACCAAAACCTATGGGATGCAGTGGAAGCAGTTCTTAGGTGAAGTATTACAAATCTGAATGCTTACATGAATAAAGTAGAGAAAGAGGACATCAATAAATTGGAGATGCAAGTAAAAAAGCTAAAAAAAGCAAGTTGAAAATCCCCAGTTAAATACCAAATTAGAAATGCTGCACACCAAAGGAGAGACTATTGCAACTGAAATTAAAAAAAAAATCTATTGAACTAATAAAAAAAACTAATAGTTGGTTTTATGAAAAAATTATTACCTTTTGCTCAATTTCATTTAAAAAAAGAAGATAATTAAAATATCTTTATAAAAAATGAAGATGAATTCACCCCCAATAAAGAGGAAATTAAAACCATAATTAGAAATTATTTTGCCCAACCATATGCCCACAAATTTGACAATCTTAGTGAAATGAATAAATATTTACAAAAATATATATTGCCCAGATTAACAGGAGAGGAAGCAAAATACTTATATAATATCATCTCAGAAAAAGAAATTGACCAAGGCATCAACTTACTCCCTAGGAAAAAATCTCCAGAGTCAGATGAATTTGCATGTGAATTCTATCAAACATTTAAAGTTAATTCCAATACTTTATAGACTATGGTTTTTGGAAACTGGCAAAGGAGTTCTAACAAATTCTTTTTATGACATAAATATGGTTCTGACACCTAAACCTGGAAGAGCCAAAGCACAGAAGAAAAAAAAATTGTAGACTAGTTTTCCTCATGAATATAGATGAAAAATTTTTTAAGAAGATTTTATCAAAAAGAATACAGAGACTTATCATCAGAATAATACACTTTGATCAGCAAGAATTTATACCAACAATGCAGGGCTGGTACAATATTAGGAAAGCTATCAGCATCATTGATCATATCAACAACAAAACTCACAGAAACTGTGTGATTCTCTCAATAGATACAGAAAAAGCTTTAGACACAGTACAACACCTATTCCCATTGAAAACACTGGAGAGCAAAGGAATAAATGAAGCCTTCCTTAAAATAATAAGTAATATAATAAAAATGATAATTCTACCTAAATTCATTTACTTATTCAGTGCCATACCAATAAAACTACCAAAAATTATTTTACAAAGCTAGAAAAAAATAATATTCAAATTCACCTGGAAGGACAAAACTTCTAGAATATCAAAGGAATTGATGAAAAGAAACTCTAGAGAAGGTGGCCTAGCCATATCATATCTTAAATTGTACTATAAAGCAGCAATCATCAAAAACACTTAATATTGCTTAAGAAACAGAGGGATTGATCAGCGGAATAGGTTAAGTACACAAGACACCATAGTCAATGACTATGGCAGTCTACTGTTTTATAAACACAAGGACCAACTTCTGGTATAAGAAGTCACTTCTTGACAAAAATTGCTGGGAAAATTGGAAAACAGAGTGATGGAAACTGGGTATAAACCAATTCCTGCTACTGTATACCAGATTAAATTCCAAGTGGGTCCATGATCTAAGTATAAAGACTAATATTATAAACAAACCAGAGGAGCAAAATTTAGTCTATGTGTCAGATTTTTGGAGAATGGAGGAATTTATGATCAAGCAAGAGTTAGAGACCATTATGAAATACAAAATGGATAACTTTGATTACATTACATTAAAATGAAAAATTTTTGAAGAATATCAATACAACCAAGGATAGGAGGGAAGCAGAAAAGTGGGAATGAATGTTTACAACTAGTGTCTGTGATAAAGGCTTCATTTCTATAAATATATAGAGGAATGAGTCAAATTTATAACAATGCAAGTCATTCTCCAATTGACAAATGATCAAGGGATATGAACAGGCAGTTTCAAAGGAAGAAATTAACGAATAAAACAATTCTGAGGTACCATATCATACCTATCAGATTGGCTATCATGACAAAATGGGGAAATGTTAAAATTTTGGAGAAGATGTGGGATAATTGGAACACTAACTTCTTGTTGGTGGAGCTGTGAGCCAATCTAACCATTTTGGAGAGCAATTTGGAACTATTCCCAAAGGGCTACAAAATCTTGCATACCCTTTGACTCAACAATACTGTTTCTAGGGCTGTATACCAAAGAGATCATAAAAATGGAAAATGTCCTTCCTTCCCTTTCCCTTTCCCAGCCCTCACCTCCCCTCCTTTCCTCTCCTCTCTCTCTCCATCTTAAACTGGGGTGCTCTACTGAGGGAAAGGTACACATTCATGGCCAAAAGCTGCCTTTTCTTCTTTGGCTATACTGGCTACATTTCTTGCTCAAAGAACAAGCGATAAGCCTAATTCACTCAGGAGATCATAGACTGCATAATTGTTCCCCACCCACCCAGCACAGAGTGAATATAATTACTAAATTGTAACTGTTTCTCTCTTACCGAGGAACCCTGAGGGTCTTCCCTCCCAAGTGTGATTTTTTTTGCTATTTTTTATTTTATTTTTTGTTTTTATTAAAAAGGGTCATCTCTTGAGCTATGCTTAAACTGCAGCACTGCTTAAAGTGCTTAAAAAGTCCTGTTCATTGAATGCCTGGATCTCACTCAAAGTGAGAATCTGATAAGGCCTTAGCCTAAAATTTGCCAAGGTCCCACATTGCATCCTGGGCCATCTTCAGTCATCCTGTTGAATATCAGGTCACTCAACTCAGATGTCTCTGAAAGAGAAAGTGAGGCTTGTGAACTTGACCTTGCACAGTCATCCCTCATTCAAATCAATGTCAACTGAAAGTCATGTTATCAACTCGATGTCATGGTCCTCTTCGAGAACAAAGGACAAACATAACAAACCTTTTCTAATCATGAAACTTATGTTCTTTTTCTCTTTATCTGGAAACTTTCTCCTCAATCTTTTTTTGGGAGGTATTAAGTAAAAATGACAATGTCATTAAAAGTTAAAAATCAATGAGCTTCAGACAAAATGGACTTTGTCTTGTCAAATTTTAATTTTTTTGGCCATTTGTCACATTCACACTTTTGACTATGATTTTAATTAAATCTTTTAAATAAATCTTCCCCTTAATTCTTAACTATTTGCTTTATATTTCCTTTATATTTCTACTATCATGGTTACGTACATTTTATTTACAACACTAGAAAAAAGCTGCAGCATTTCGTCAGTGGCCTAGTCTGAAGAGAACTCTTCAGAAGTGAATTAAGTTGAACCTGTCTCAGACAATGAAGAACCACAGAGACAACTATCATGATTTTTCATTTAAACAAATAGCATTTCTTTTTGTATTAAATTTAAATTTTATGTTTATAACTTTGAGAAATGATTAAATTTAGCAATTGGAAGGGAAATTGGAGGTCACTTAATGGAACCTCTATCCAAAGTTTAATTCAATCCAACTCATTCCTGATTGATCTTCTAGTTAATGGGTGAAGACCTTCAGTGATGATGGTGTCATTATTAATTTTTAGTTTAATTTGGATCACTAATATTTTGTCCATCATTTTCAATCAATAAATTAATAAATTAAGTCCTGATTTTTAGCATTTGCCAATTTTCAATGTGTAGATGTTTACACAAATATTTAATAACTGGCTCTGAAAACCTGTTGAGCTGACTTTAGCATACATTTACCTTTAGCCATCAGGATGGCTTCCTTGCTTTTATACCGAATCTGCTTTTTTCTAATTTCCTCTCATTGCCTCCAAAATTTGTAATGAAAGGAGCAATTTCATGATAAAGTCAGAGAGGTCATGATGGAAAAAAGAATTTGTCTTTGAGTTTGGTGGATCTGGGTACAAATCTTGCTTCTGAAAAATGCTAGAAGTGTTATTATGGTGAATTAACATAACATCTCACAATTCGCAGTCTAATTTCAAAGATTCAAACTTAAAGGAGAATTTTCAGACCCACATTAGGATAGTTTCCACAAGAAACCACAGATTTTAAATAGGTAGGAATCCAAGAGATAATTTAATTTTAACTAATCATTTTACAAGTATGTAAACGGGGCACAGAGATGTTGAGAGTTTTGCTGAAAGTTACATAGCTATTAAATTGGAGACCTAGAATTTAAAACCATGTTCTTTGTCTCCAAATTCAGGTATTTTGTTTTGTTTTTTCTTCTGTGCATCACATTGGAAGTTTCCTTCATTAATGAATCACAGATCTTAATACCACTCTCCCCCAACAAAATAAGAACATCATCAGTAGTAGTAGAGAATGTTTGCGTTTTACACTAGTTCTACAGAAATATAAGCTTCACTTCACCTTTAATGTGTTATGAGGGATTATCCTCCCCATATAGTATTAGATTGTCACCGTGTGTCTCAAAGGGAGGAAGAATAGACATCGTGAGACTCTATTATCCTACCCTACTTCAAGGAAAACACTGAATCCTACAAGAAGAGGAAACAGGAGGTTGGGGTCAGAAGTTTGACTAGTCTGCTGTCCTCAGTCTAGATTTATATCTGTTAATGCATGTTTTCTAACTGTATTTAACTTATGATCACTACTTCATTAATGAAGGAAAACAGGTTCTCGGGCTTTATAGCCAATGTTTGACTCTTTCCCTCTCAAATACTAGTTCCATAATGAACAGAGATGGCAATTATCCAAAAAGCTTATTTATCCAATTCAATAGCAAAACAGAAATTAGAGAAATTATACTTATGAGTATATGCTGCAGACAACAGAGTGAAATCTTTCACTGAAAACAAGGAGAAAAAGAGAATTCCAAATGATATTCAACAGAAATTTCCCCAAAGTCTCTACAATGACAAGCTAGGATAGGGCTGTGATAAAAACTGATAGTTCCTCTTATGTTGATTTCTTTCCAGAGTCTTTTTCTTAAACAAGTTGAAGTGGGTTGCCATCTTCCATTTTTGTTCTTGAAGCTGGAAGGTAGAAGGGCTGGAAGCAACCACAGAGCAGAGAGATTGAAAATGATTAAAGAATATCTGAAGTGGAACTAAGAGCTGTCTTCTCTTCCACTCTCACCAACTCTGTTCCACTCCTATCACAGCCACTGGACATTGCTCTCCACAACTAAGAATAAAAACCAATGGATTTTGGGACTAGAGTTGCATTTTTGAAATCTTTTTTTCTAATTAAATAGCATGGCTAACTAAATAGTAATAACTGACATTTACATCACCATTTATACATATCAACATTTTAGATCCTCGCAACATAGTGTATTATTCTTGCTGTTTTGTTGATAAAGAACGTGAAGATCATGGAAAATAAGTGACTTCCCCAGGGTCACAAAGCTAGTAAGCATTTAGAGGTAGGATTTGAAGCTAGTCATCTTCTGAATCTGATTTAAGGACTTTTTTTCATAATAAATATAATTATTAGAAACTATTCAAGCTGCATCTAAATTTACACTTAGAAAATATTTTCCATTATAAACAGAAGAGAAGGAATTTGATGTTTTGTGTAGTATCTAGTATACTGTTCATCTCAGAAATGAAATAAATACTAAGGAATTTGTAACAGGATGGGATGGAGATACAGTGACAGAATGACAGGATGTGGGAAGCTTTGACAGCATCACTCATAGGGTGCTTAGTGACGGGGAATACAATTAGTCTTTTGCTTTCATGAACATTTATGAGAACTGACAAAACTGGGGTGCCTTCCAAATTTTAGTCAGTGGCTTTATTTTTTTTTTTAGCAAGCATCAGCTTCCTTAGGACTAATAAAGGTAAGGAAGAATTCTTGACCAAAGCACTCTCATAACTACGTTCCCCCTAATCAAACATTTAGCAGTAATGTAGTAGCAGTAGTAGTAGTAGCAGTAGTAGTAGTAGTAGTAGTAGTAGTAGTAGTAGTAGTAGTAGTAGTAGTAGCAGTAGTAGTAGCAGTAGTAGTCGTAATTGTCGTTGTAGTCATAGTAGTTGCAATCATACTTGTTGTCTTCATAGTAATAGTAGTAATGCACTTTTCAATTTTTGAAACACCTTAAAACAAAATTACATTTTGTGAAACCATTCAAACAACCACAGCATAATAACCCAGCTTTTATTATACTATCTGGCATAGAATATGCATTTAAGAACTGATTATTGGTGAATTATAACTAACTCTCTGAAGCAGGATAGCATCATTATGCTCATCTGAATGATGAAGAAAATATGAAATAAAGATTAAGTAATTTAGATGGACAGCCTATTAAATGGATCACTGAACTTGAAGTCTGGAAGATGTGAGCTCAAGTCTTGTCTCAGACATTTATTAGCTATAAGATCCATGAAGGATGAGACAAATAGCCTTTCTCAGTTTCAGTTTGCTCACCTGCAAAGGCCCGTTATGAGAACACTATTTGCAAACCCCAAAGTACTATATGAACGTTAATTATGATCATCCATCAATTAAAAAAAAACAAAACCATTTACAATATTTATTGTTTACTATGTATAAAGTACTATGTCTGATGCTAGAGATACAAAGACAAAAGCCAAATGGTCTTTGCCCTCAAGAAGTTTATATTCAAAGGCTAGAGACATGTGTGGATTAAGTGTATGCAAAATAGACATATGTAAAATAAATGCAATGAAATTATATTACTCTAGAAGATGTGGAGCAATAGAAGTTATAGAGCATCAGAAAATGGCATCATGCAGGAGGTAATATTTGAAAGTGGATTTACAGGAAGCCAGATAGCTAAGAAAGCAAAAGATGAGGAGCAAGAGCATGCTGAGTACAGAAGCTGCTTGTGCAAAGTGCTGGTGACTGGAGGTAGAATATTAGTTGATGTGTGAATATCATAACATAACCAAAATCATACACTAAATAAAGAGTAGAAAAGAAATTGAAATCCAGGTCTACTGCCTCAGGTTGTTGTTTTGTATATTAGATCATGCTAGAAGACTGTCATTGTCCAATAAAAGTACAATTAATGCTTTTGAGAATCAGTGAAAAGAATTAGAAGGCCTAGGTTTAAATCCCAGATCAGCTACTCCCTACTTGAATGAAGTTCTGAAAGGAAAATGCTAAACTTTTCTGAGCCTCAGTTTCATTATCTGTAATATGAGGTTAAAATGACCCTTGAGGTCCATTCTAGATCTAAATTTATGATCATATGAAAGATACAATGGGGCCCAAATTCACAATTCTAGGCCCATATTTCAGGGGATTTAATGGATAGATTTTTAAAGACTTATTTCACACAAGAAACCTAGCCAGTAAAACCCAAGTTAACTAGATAGGTTTCAGCCCTTAAAACTTATCTTCCTTTGGCAAGAACATCCTCAGGTAAGAGCATGACACCCTATGTGAGTAAAAGAGAGGATAAGAGAGGATGGGAGGGAGAGAAGGAAAAGAAAAAGCAGAGCAGAAAAGGGGTGGGGAGAAGTAGGGAGGATTGGAAAATAGATCCTGAAGAGACAATATCAGAATCATTTAATTACCTGAAAGCTGTAATCAAAAGAAGGATCTGAACCGCATCTGTCAAGAAATTATCAAATAAAACTGTCCTAATATCCTGTAGCCAGAAAGTAAAACAAAAAGACATTGAACAAATCCACCTTTCACCTCAAGAAACAGATACCAAAATAAAAACTCCAAAGAACATTATAGCCTAATTTCAGAACTATCAGGTCAAAGAAAAAGTACTACAAGTTGGCAGGAAGAAACCACAATCACAATTTACAAAGGATTTAGCAACTGCAACATTAAAAGACGGGAGCTCATGGAACATGATATTTTGAAGGGCAATGGACCTAGGACTACAACCTAAAATCACTTACTTTAATGAAATTAAGTATGATACATCAAGGGAAAAATGGTCATTCAATGAAATAGAAGGATACCAGAATTAAGAAAAAAACTTTGATCTTCAATTTCAAGTCCCAAGAAAAGTATAAACAGATAAAAAGGAGAAAGGAAACATAAGGGATTCAGTAGAGTTAAATATCCCTACATAGGAAGATGATACTTGTAATTCTTAAAAAGTGTAATACTAGTAGTATTGGTAGAAGTAATATACATATACAGAGGATACAGGAATAAGATAAATTTGACAGAATGACATTAAATAACATTAAAGATAATTAAGTCATGAGAAAAAAATACACTTGTGCAGAAGGAAGAAAGAGGTAGAACGGGCTAAATTATTTCACATGAAGAGGAAGAAAAGATCTAATACCATGGAGGGAAACGTGGGAGAATGGGCAGTGGATATTGCTTGAACCTTACTCTCATCGGTATTGACTCAAAGAGGGAATAATCTATGCAATCAGTTGAATATAGAAATCTATCTTACCTGACAGGGAAGTAAAAGGCAGGGGGCAATTAAGAAAAGAAGGGAGGGACTGACAAGATCAGGCAAGGTGAGAGGGAAAAAGTAAAAGAAGAGAGCAGAAAAACAGGAGGAAAAATACACAGGTAGTAATTGTAACTGTGAATGTGAATGGGATGAACTCTCCCATAAAACTGAAGTGGAATATAGAGTGGAACAAAAACCAGAAACCTACAATATGTTGTTTACCAGAAACACACTTGATGAAGAGAGACTCACAAAGGCTAAAGAAAAGGGTCTGGACCAGAATCGATTATGTTTAAATAATCTTTACAGCAAGTATCTCTGGTAAAGGCCTCATTTTTCAAATATATAGAGAACTAAGTAAGATTTGTAAGAATAAAAGCCATTCCTAAATTGACAAATGGTCAAAACATATGGACACAAGTATAGTTTATGCCATATTGCTTGCCTTCTCAGTAGATAGGGGAAGGAGTGAGAGGGAGAGAAGAATTTGGAACTTAAAATTTAAAAAGAAAAGAATGTTAATAAGTTTAGAAGAAAAAAAGTAAATGACAGGAAAGTAGAGGCACCTATTACATATAATCCTTATGAGGAATTAAGCTAAATAAAGGTCTAACAGATATAGGATGACAGTAAAGATGAAGGATCAGATGGGGACTTTTCTAGATGGGAGAAGGGGAATTTGTAGACAGTAGAAAAAGTATACAGGGAGAGATACAAACTACTGTGATAGTGTTGGGAAGACTGTGGGTCATCTGTGGAAGGAGATAGGGTGGAATAAGATAGTTTGATCACTAGAGGGGTTAGTCTAGATAAGGAGTAATGATACCAAATCATGTGAAATAGAGCTAAAGATGAAGATATTGACAGAAGTTATATGAATGATGTGAGATTAGGAAGCGAGGGGAGAAAAGGAAGTTCACTGCAAATGGCCTCAATATTTTTTTTCCTATAAATTATGAAGCAGCATGCTGAGAGAATGAGGGAATGGAAGGTTTGAGGTGGGATGGAAAGGTTTAGAAGAGCTGTTTATGAGAGTGGGATAGTAAGTTCATAATAGAGGTAAAATAAGATTTCTTAGCTGCAGTGAAGGCAAAGTTGATGTTATTTAAAATAAATTTGTGCCCAACACAGACAGAACAGTTGTTTGATTTTCTCCATCTTCATTCAGCAGTACATGTGTAGAAGCAAAGGTGACAAATGTTGACATTAATCCATGGCTGAGGTGTGGCTGGGCACAATCAGTGATAAGGAGGCTAGGGACTTAAGAGAGGGGGACAGTAAAAAGCTGAATTGATCCACCAAAGGGATGAGCAGGAAAAAATGGAGAGAATGGCTAGTAAAGGGGAGTTGGCCTGGGACAGAAATGAAGGGTTGAGGGATATGAGTTCATGGTGCTGACAAAGAATAAGA
Source organism: Notamacropus eugenii (assembly GCF_028372415.1). Lineage (NCBI taxonomy): Eukaryota > Metazoa > Chordata > Mammalia > Diprotodontia > Macropodidae > Notamacropus > Notamacropus eugenii. The sequence goes on along the minus strand of NC_092878.1, from coordinate 70,254,034 downwards.
TTTTGTAAGGGAAGGCAGAGGAAGAGGTGAAAAGTCAACAGATTATAATTATATAAGGGAATTTCAGAATTCTTGGAAATAGAGGTGGTACATTTGTAGGTGACAGCAGGATCAAAGGTATCATTGTAGATAGATAAATAGATGGATGGATGGATGGATGGATAGAAAGATAGACAGATAGATAGAGTTGATGAATGGATGAATAGATACACAGATGAGAATTTAATAAATGCTTACTATGCTCTAGACATCATTCCAAGACATTAAATAGTTTAAACTTTTTATTTTACAGATGAGGTGACTGAGGCCCATAGAGAATTATATAATATTTCTCATGCATTTGATAAGTGGTGAAATCAGACCTTGAACTCAAGTTTCTTATTTCCCTGGATTCTTTCTCCAGACCATGCAGGTGTTTCAAGTATGAAGATGCAATCTGCTAAATGATCTCTCTTCGGAACTGAGCCATATAGGTTTCTAACTTGAAGATACTTTCTTTAGAGGAGAGGGGATAGAAAATAATATCCAATTTGTTTATACATCACTATCCAATCCTAACTTGGAATCAACCAATTGATTAACTTCAAGTTTTTCTTCAGTTCAATAAACAGTTATTTATTATGGACCTGCTATGCTCAAAGTGCTATGCTGTCATCTGAATATAGAAAATGGTATTATTCAAAGCCTTCCCCTTGAAAGGGGACATGATTTGGCATGGGAAATAAGATATATACAACAAAGTATAAGTTAGAATATGATAAAAACCTAAAAGTAATAAATGTATTTTCACCTAAATACTATTACATCCATCTCAAGAAAACTGTTCTCACAATGCCCTCAGTGAATTAAAAATAGTAAATGCTAAAAGTCTTGAAATGTTTTCATTGCTAGTAAAGATTTACCAAATCTCAAACTGGAAAAGACCTCAGAGCTTCTTGAATACAGTTGATTCCTGAAGATGAATATCTTTTATATCTTCCTCATATGGTCATCCAGCATATGCTTGAGGAGGAAATGATCCCACTCTCCCACACTAGACATATCAACCTTACTTTTGGACAGCTCAATTTTTTTAGGAATTTTTTGTTTGCCTTGTTATATAATCTTCACCTTTTCTCCTAGTTCTGCCTGCTGGAGTGAAGTGGATCAAATTTAAGCCCTCTTCCATATAACAACACTTCAAGCCCCTGAAGAGGACTATCATGTCCTGCTTAAGTCTTTTCTTCTCCATGACAAATATCTTCAGATCTTTTAACCAATGTTGATATGGCACAGTCTCAAGGCCATTTCAAAAAGCTCCTGTTCAACTTCCTCTTATTTTGTCAATGCTAACCTTAAATTTTGAGATGTGAAACTGAACATAATATTCAGAATTTCTCTGATTAAGGCAGAACAGTTAATTTATGCATTCCTTAGTGCTGACCACTGTCTTTTTCAGTGCCCAAGACATCTATGAAAACAATTGTTTTTTTTTCAGATTATTAACTTTTTTTCCTCTGCTCATAATTAATCTCACTAAAATACAACTCTTAAGATGGATCTTTTTGTACAGATTAATAGATGCATTGTTTCAAATATTATAAGCAAACCCTATGGAAGAAAGTATCTCCATAAAAGACTACTTTTGCTTTGTGGATGAGCATTTTGTATTTGATCCTGGAGGTAATTGGGAGTCAATGCAATTTCTTGAGTAGGGGAGTGAACAGAGTAGCGTAGTGAATGAATGAAGCATTTATTAACCTCCTACTATATGCAAAACATTGCATTGAGCACTGGAGATACAAATAGAAAAGCAAAACAGTTCCTGCTTTCAATGAGCTCTTGTTCTGTAGAGTCATGATACTAAAGATTTTAGTTGCAAGTCTAAGGGGAAATGTCCTTAGGATACAATGACAGAGTAGATGGTAATTCCATCTTTAAAATATCACTTCCAGTGACAAAATCATATCAGTTGCTGATTTTTAAAAATGTATTTATTTTTAGTTTTCAACATATACTTCCACAAGATTTTGAGTTCCAAATTGTCTCATCATCTCCATTCCTTGCGGACCCCAAAACAACGTTCATTCTGATTGCCACTTCCTCCAATCTGCCCTCCCTTCTATCAAACCCCTCCCTTTTCATATCACCATTCCCTCTATTTTCTTGTTAGAGCAAGACAGATTTCTGTACCCTGTATATCTTATTTCCCAGTTGCATGTTGAAACAATATTTACCATTCATTTTTAAAATTTTGAGTTCAAACTTCTCTCTCTTCCTCCCTCCCCACCTAGTCCCAATGAGAAGACAAGCAATTCAACATCTATCTATCATCTATCTATCTATCTATCTATCTATCTATCTATCTATCTATCTATCTATCTATCTATCTATCTATCTATCTATATGTATAGTTATGGAAAACACTTCCGTAACAGTCATACTGCGAATATCTAACTATATTTCCTTTCATCCTATCCTGTACCCCACTCCACTTATTCTATTCTCTCTTTTGACTCTATCACTCCTTAAAAGTTTTTCCTTCAAATTACGGCCTCTTCCCATTTGCCCTCCCTTCTATCATCCTCCCACCCCTACTTATTCCCTTCCCCGTCACGTTCTTTTAGTGTAAGACAGATTTTCATAGCAAATTGAGTGTGCATGTTATTCCCTCCTTAAGTCAAATGCGATGAAAGTAAGGTTCATTCTTTCCTTCTCACTGTTCCCCTCTTCCCCTCCATTGAAAAAGCTTTTTTTTTGCCTCTTTTATATAAGATAATTTGTCCCATTCTATTTCACCATTTCTCTTCCCAATATATTCCTCTCTCACCCCTTAATTTTATTGTTTTACATATTATCTTTTCCTATTCAACTCACCCTTTCCCCTCTTTCTATATGTATATAATTCCTCCAACTGCCCTAATACTGAGAAAAGTCTCAAGAGTTACAAATATTATCTTTCCATTAAGTAATGTAAACCATTAAACTTTAGTAAGTGCCTTATGATTTCTCTTTCCTTTTTACCTTTCCATGCTTCTTTAATTCTTGTGTTTGAAAGTCAAATTGTCTATTCAGTTGTGGTCTTTTCATCAAGAATGCTTTATATTCCTCTATTTCATTGAATGAACAGTTTTCCCCCTGAAGTACTATACTTAGTTTTGCTGGGTGGGTGATACTTGGTTTTAATTCTACCCTCTTTGACCTCTGAAATATCATATTCCAAGTCCTTCGATCCCTTAGTGTAGAAACTGCTAAGTCCTGTGTTTTCCTGATTGTATTTCCACAATACTTGAATTGTTTCTTTCTAGCTGCTTGTAATATTTTCTCCTTGCCCTAGGAAATTTGGAATTTGGGTACCAAATTCCTAGGAGTTTTCCTTTTGTTGTCTCTTTCAGGAACTAATTAGTGAATTCTTTCAATTTCTATTTTTGTCTCTGGTATAGAATATCAGGGCACGTTTCTTTTTTTCTTTTTTTTTTTTTTGTGTTAGACATGAATTAACGTTTTATTAAACCATGGTTAGTGATAGACTACTGGTTCATTTTCTTTTCTCTTTTTTTTTTTATTTTGTAATGTTTAACAATCACTGCCATACAATTGCGATTTTATCCCTCCCCACCTACTCCCGACTACCCCCCTCCCTCCCCACAACTGCATACAATTCTGTATATATTCTACATATACTTTCCTATTGAGTATATTTTCACTATAGTCATGCTATGTAGTCAGACTAAGATAAATGAAAGAAATCGTATAACAAATCAGAACATGATACACAAACACATACACATACACAAACATGATCTGCTACAATGTGTGAGTGACTTCCATATTTCTCTCTCTGAGTGTGGCAGGCATTTTGCCTTGAGATCCTCCATTGGGATTTTTTTTTTTTTTTTTTTTTTGGTAAGAAGTTCTTGTGTTATTACAAAAATCTAAGTCTACCAGAAAAAACTCTCACACACTGTGGTTGTTGCTGTGCATAAAGTTTTCCTGGTTCTGCTCCTTTCACTCAGCATCAGGTCATATAAGTCCTTCCAGGCCTCTCTGAAGTCTTCTTGTTCATCATTTCTTATGGCACAATAGTACTCCATTACATTCATATACCATAATTTATTCAGCCATTCCCCAATTGATGGACATCCCCTTGACTTCCAGTTTTTGGCAACTACATAGAGTGCTGCTATAAATATTTTTGTACATGTGGGACCCTTTCCCATTTTTATGATCTCTTGGGGATATAGTCCTAGCAGCGATATTGCTGGGTCAAAGGGTATGCACATTTTTGTAGCCCTTTGGGCATAGTTCCAAATTGCTCTCCAGAATGGTTGGATGCGCTCGCAGCTCCACCAACAATGAATTAGTGTTCCAACTCTCCCACATCCTCTCCAGCATTTATCATTTTCTTGTTCTGTCATGTTTGCCAATCTTATAGGTGTGATGTGGTACCTCAGAGTTGTTTTGATTTACATCTCTCTAACCAATAGTGATTTAGAGCATTTTTTCATATGATTATAGATAGCTTTAATTTCTTCCTCTGAAAATTGCCTGTTCATATCCTTTGACCATTTATCAATTGGGGAATGACTTGTATGATTATACATTTGGATCAGTTCTCTATATATTCTAGAAATGAGGCCTTTATCCCCGAGCTTAGCTGTAAAAATTCTTTCCCAATTTACTACATCCCTCCGGATTTTGGTTGCATTGGGTTTGGTTGTGCAAAAACTTCTCAGTTTAATGTAATCAAAGTTATCCATTTTGCATTTCATAATGCATTCTATCTCTCCTTTAGTAAAGAATTCTTCCCTTCTCCATAGATCTGATAAATACACTATTCCTTGCTTCTCCAGTTTATTCATGGTATCAATCTTTATACCTAAATCATGTACCCATTTGGACTTTATTCTTGTGTACGGTGTCAGGTATGGGTCTATGCCTAATTTCCGCCACACTGTTATCCAGTTTTCCCAGCAATTTTTGTCAAACAGTGAGTTCTTATCCCAGAAGCTGGGGTCCTTGGGTTTATCAAACAGAAGGTTGCTATATTCCTTGCCTACTGCATCTTGAGTGCCAAGTCTATTCCACTTGTCTACCTCTCTGTTTCTTAGCCAATACCAAGTGGTTTTGATAATTGCTGCTTTATAGTACAGTTTGAGGTCTGGTAGCGCTAGGCCACCTTCCCAAGCATTTCTTTTCATTAGTCCCTTTGATATTCTGGACCTTTTGTTTTTCCAAATGAATTTTGATATTATTTTGTCCAGCTCTAGAAAGTAATTGTCTGATAGTTTAATTGGTATGGCACTAAATAAGTATATTAATTTGGGTAGAATTGTCATTTTTATTACATTAGCACGGCCTACCCATGAGCAACTAATGTTTTTCCACTTACTTAAATCTGACTTTATTTGTGCAAAAAGTGTCTTGTAATTGTGTTCATATAATCCGTGGGTTTGTTTTGGCAGGTAGACTCCTAAGTATTTTATACTGTCTACCTTAACTTTAAATGGGATTTCTCTTTCTATCTCTTGCTGTTGGACTTTGTTGCTAATATATAGGAATGCAGAAGATTTGTGTGGGCACTTTTCTTTGATAATTTCTTTGAAGATGATATCTAGGCTCTTTTTTTATCATGATTTTCAGGTAGACCAATATTTTTTTTTAAATTACCTCTTCTGGATCTGTTTTCCATGTCAGTTGTTTTTTGAGATATTTCACATTGTCTGCTATGTTTTCATTCTTTTGGCTTTGTTTTATAATTTCTTGATTTCTCATAAAGTCATTAGCTTTCATCAGCTCAATTCTAATTTTTAAAGAACTATTTTCTTCAGTGAGCTTTTGGATGTCCTTTTCCATCTGGTCAATTCTGCTTTTTAAAGCATTCTTCTCCTCACTTGACTTTGTAGATCTCTTTTGCCATTTGGGATAGTCTATTTTTTAGAGTATTAATGTCTTTAGCATTTTTTGGATATACTTTAGCAAGCGGTTGAGTTGTTTTTTCTTATGATTTTCTTGCATCACTTTCATTTCTCTTCCCAATTTTGGCTCTACTTCTCTTACTTGATTTTCAAAATCCTTTTTGAGCTCTTCCATGGCCTGAGACCAATTCATCTTTTTCTTGGAAGCTTTGGATGTAGGAATTTTGACTTGTCTTCTTCTATTTTTAAACTGTGGTTTTCCTTGTCACCAAAGTAAGATTCTATTGTCTGATTCTTTTTCTGGTTTTTGCTCATTTTCTCAGCTATTTTCTTGACTTTTGAGCTCTTTGTCAAGGTAGTTCTCTACCTCCACTGGGGATGGGATTGTACTGCCAGCCCCTCAATCCCCCCACAATCTGTGGACCTAGAACTCCAGAAATATTTGCTGCCACTACCCCTGTCCCTGTTGCTGCTTCTGTGGACTCTTCCTCCATGGACTTCTCTACCCGCTCTGCTGCGCTGGGGCTGGGGCCAGACCACTCTACTCTCTCACACAGGTCCCATATATTTTTTCTACTGACCTTCCAAATTGTTCTCAGAGTTTTGAGGTTGTTAAGTCTGAAAACTGCCACAAGTGCCTGGGCTTCATCCCGCCTCCAAGCCCTACTCAGGTCCCATCTGTGCTGACATGCCCCACACTGGACTGTGCTCTGCTCCCAGTTCAGAGTGATAGATACTTCCTGGAGACCTTCCAAACTGTCTTGGGCTGGAGATTTGCTTCACTCCATCATTCTGTGGGTTCTGCAGCTCCAGAATTTGTTTAGAGTTATTTTTTACAGATACTTGGCTGGGTTTGGAGGGAGAGCACAAGCAAGTCTGTGCTGTTACTCTGCCTTCCTGGCTCCAAACCTCAGTTTTTGATTTTGATCCACTTGATGGAACTGAAGATTTGAGAGGCAAGAATTCTCCCTCCCAAACTCCTTCATCCCCATCATAGATGTTCTTGGTTACAGTACCCAGAAGGATTAATTAACCATTTGCATCTCCACATGACTTGCTTTTTAAATGATGTCCGTAGACTCTTGGATGAAAATATTGATTTTTCCAAGGTTGTTAGGTTGTTAGGTCTCCATTCAGGTCTGAAAGGAGATGACGCTCAAACTGATGGTGGTGGTTTGACTTGGCTGGCACATCTTGCTACCTGTCTATCCTTCAGGATGCCTGAATGCATCCATGATGCAATGAGCCTTGGTTTTTAAATTGGAAGACATGCACCTGTATCCAATCTATTGTGCTTAATCCCTTAGGACTGAAACAGATCTAAAACTATGATCATATTACATACTTAAAGCATATTATTTATTTGAATCTTTTACTTTGTTCAAAAATTTTGAATTATTTTCAATCTGTATTTTTTAAATCATATTATATTCCTTGCATATAGCTGACAGTGACATAAGAAAAAATAAACCCTAAGAACCTTGTAAGCATATATTTTATGATTTGGATATTCTATCATGTTGCTTTTAAACAATATTAATCTCCGTACTTTATATTCAGCATGTTGTATGTTAGCCTACAAAATCGAAGAAGTCAAATTTAATTTCACAGGTTTGCTAACATTACCCTGACAACCTTGGCAAACTTTTGTATTTTTATATGATTCTTTTGTCATTAAAAGAGTTAATATTCTAAGAGGTTAGCATTGTCCCTCCTTCTTGGAAAATTAGAAGGAAACAATGTGAGTCTAGCCCTTTCAACCTTCTCCATTTCCTGTTGCTCACAGCCAGGACGCTAGATAGATACATCATACAAAATGGCAATGCTATCTTCCCCTTTACTCTGGGAAAATAATGCCATTTTCCAAACAAGCAATATATCACCTCCTGTATCCTGTTAAGCCTCAATTACCCTGATGAAGGATTGAAAAGTCTGGGATACAACTCTGGTGGTGACTGGTACCAGGAAATGATAAGGCTTGTGATCTAAATCAGAGTTATTTTTATTAATGGCAAAGCACTGGGTTTCTGCTTTCCCTCTTTTCAGAGGTTAGAGGAAATGATTGAGATTTGCTTGAATCTTCCTTTAGTAGGTACTAAATCCAAAAACTAGGTCCCTAAACCTTTTTCTGAATAATCTACCTACCCCTTAAGATAGCTCCCACCCTCCCCCTACATTCAAATTATTGTCCTCAGGCTGTCAGCATGAGTGAATTAGCTGCTCTTTTGAAATTACATAGACTACATATGCAATTGCCTGCCTAAACTAAGGAATGAGTTCCGTAGCTGGGGAGGTGGAGCTAAAATCTATTGCTACTGATCTGCAATGGAGGACAGGACCTCCCTTTTATGCTCCTGGCTGCCGCTATGCATATGAATTGGATGTTTGTTTAAAACATTATTAACACCATGCCCCTTATTTTCATAAGGACTTCAGCTTGGGAGCCAAAAGAGGTATTTGTAATAAAGAATGATGTATTAGAAGTGGAGGTCAGAATATACATAGAGCAGGTGGGTCATGAGATAGCCATATAGTGCCAATCATAGTTTCTTTAATTATAAATACATTTCCCTAAAAGACTTGAATTGAGGGGATATTTTAATAAGAGGCTGTTGAATTATATTTAAATGGGGGAAAATAATTTACTGATAGACCTTCAAAAACAAGACATTCACAAATGGTAATTACACAGAGTCCGATGTCATTTCTTGAAACAATGTTACTTTTCCTTCTAAAAAAAGTACAACTGATTTTTTTTAAACAAGACCTAATCCTTTGTAAAAAGATAAAGAAAAGCAGTCTCTTTATTCAGTGTATCAGTGGTTAGTGTTTTATAGGAGGCATGTGAAAAAGTAATACAGTGTATAATAGTTATTGGGGAAGGGGGTGTCTGAGATATAGTACAGTGATACAGATTGCCATTTATACAACTCTTTTAGGTTTTCAAAGTGTACATTTGATCCCCACAATGACTCAAGAAAGGATGGATTAAAGGTATTATCTTCCTCATTTTACATGGGAGAAAACTGAAACTTTTGTCTTAAATAAGACTTTAAGTCAGTTAGTAAAGTAAGTAAGCTAAGTCATTTAATTATGTTATATGAGTGCCTGTAGATTACTGTAAAGATAGATAACAACTTTTATAGCTGAATGAAGGTATTAATATATATATATATTTTTCATTATCTCACTGAAAACATCCTTGGTACTACTCCAATCACAGATAAGAAAATAGTGAAGATCTATTTATCTTAAACATACATATATATATATATATATATATATATATATATATATAGAGAGAGAGAGAGAGAGAGAGAGAGAGAGAGAGAGAGAGACATATATATATATATGCACACATGCATATATAAGCTACATATATACATGCATATATATATATATATATATAGGATACAAACATATATGTATCCTGTGTGTATGTAAGTATATATGTATATATATGTATATATAAATATATGTATTGTGCACATGTGCCTATCTATATATGGGGTGTGTGGGTGTGTATGTCTATATATATATATATATGAAATATATAAATATATATTATATATATTCTCTTATCTTTTGATTTCTTTTGCTAGACCTCAATATTATGAAAGCTTTTTATTTCATGTAGCTTGGATATTTTGACTAGAATAGTGGCAAGTATTAAAAATGTTCTTCTTGCATTTTTACACATCATTATTTTATCTGGGCGATTCTGGATGCAATTTTGATTCATGCCAATGTGTTGATGATGATAGGCACCAGAAAATGAACAGGCTTATGATCTAAATGAAAGTTATTTTATTAATGAGAAAACACTGGATTTCTGCTTTCCCTTTTTCCAGAGGTTCCACTGCAATTCATTACTTGAGATTCAAGGGTATTTTGAAATCTATATTTGCATATAAGGACTTGTAATATGTTATTCCAGGAAAGTTATAAAACTTCTGATGCCTAATTCTAGGCACCAAGTCATGTTTCTCTAAGTATCTGGAAGGAACTTGTTTTATATTTTAATTCTGAAGTGATCTGTTGAACAATTTCTACTATTTCCTTAAAAACAAGATGGATCTATGATGTCATTGATCCAGAAATTCTTTCCAGTGATGTGGAGTGTAACCTATCTAAAGATGCCCACTCTGTGAGACTCATCCATTCCTCCCAAAAGTTCATTTTAGGGTATATGTATTCAGCATGCTGGAGGCCTTTCGTTCTTTTATCTTGTATCAATAGGGTAGCATATAACATTATCTATTGCCTTGACTTTGCTATGTGAGTAGTCCATTTTTCTTTCAGTCCTACAATTCTTCGATGAAGACTTGGTTAAATGTTACAGTCTGCCAGTACACATCATGATGTTTTCCATTGTCTTTTCCGTGATGTTCATCTGTAGTCCTTCAAAGGCAGTATCATACCAGCTCTCATTATCGTATAATAGTAGAAATGGAATATTATTATTAAAATGATAAGGTTTTTGCTCTTATTGAAAGCTTTGGATCAGTAAGTGTATTGTAAACTTACTTTAATCACTCTAGACAACTCTTTTTTTCATTTTTACTTTAAAAAATGTCACAAAACAATTTCACTCTTTTAGTTTTATATCATATGTGTTTGGGGGGATTTTAAATGACTTTATATAGACTACATTATTATTTTATATATTTGCTACAACATGCATAATATTAGTTGACCATTAACCTAGATTCTTAATGGATAATTGTTCCATGGTTTTGGTGGTCTTTGTTCCTCAATTGCCTTCATAAAATGAGATATAATTAAGCTCTTTGAAAATTTTACATTATTATAAATATTTTAGTGATTACAGTCATTGTCATCATTTTCATCACATCACCAATATCTCCTTTCCATAAACAAATCTTGTTGACTCACCTATTCGTTTTAGGTTTCTTTGTCAAATAAGTAACCTATTTTTTGTCTCTGTTTACTTAAGTGTCACTTATAAAGGGTCTGCTGATTCCCTTCTTGAATCTTAGCCTTTTCACAGACTTCTTTCATAAGTAAATTACTTTTGGTTGCAATTGACAAATGCAACTATAAGGATCTATTACTGGGCATTGCTACTGCACAGTAAAGTGACATCTGTTTTTCCAAAAGTAATGTTGTAGCTTTTTGACCCATTTAATATATGTTCTGAAAATATCTACTAATTCTTTTCCCATTTTTACCCCTTTCCCCCTTTTTTCTACTTTCCTAGTGTTATTTGTGCAGTGTTCCATTAATATTGGATGAATTTTTATAAAACTACTTTCAAAATCTGTTATGAATTATTTTGCAGTTTGAAGCACCTAAATTAATAGTCACCCTGTCTGGAATTTATTTACTGTGCTGTTACCTCCATGGTCATGATGGTGATATGAATTGTGGGTTAGGCTTTGAGAAATTATGAATATTATCAATTTTTCAATGATCAATTTAAATTATCAGTGTTATAATAACTATTAACTAATAGTCATATTATAAAATAATTTAAAGCTTGAGATTGTTCCATTCTCGTCTTTTTATCTCCATAATTTAAATAGTTTCTGGAACAAAATAGGTGATTAATAAATAATTGCTTATTGCTTTGTTACTTATCCTCTTATTTCATTTGAGTATGTAAGATTGCCCCTTTTTCCTTTGGCATATAAGTACCCTAACAATGTTAAATGGTTCATATCTTTCAAAAATATTCTGTTTAATTAAATTGTGCAATGATTTAGTTTGAATACACATACAAACAAACATACTCATACATCTATATAGTTTAGATTATTTTCTACAGTAATATTTAATGTCTTCAATGTATATAACCTTCCACAACAATGGGAATGCCATTAAACCTTTTTTCTAATGTGAATGAATTGTAAATTTTAGGAAATGATTTTCTATGAGTTTTGTAAACTGTGCATAAAACTGCTGAAACGTCATCTCAAAGGAAAATATAGTGTGTTCATGAAAAAGTTTCTGTACTTTCCATGTGGCCTTTTTTTTGGAGACTTTTATAATTATGGACTCTTGGACCACGTGTTTAGTTAGCTATGCTTTTTAAACAATATTTAATATAAGTTATAAGGGCACATTAAATATGTGATAATTCCTTCCACAATTTTGTGATGAGGCAGCTTACCCTGACAGCTGATAAACCCTGAAGGAAGGCCAATTCAGATACTTTTCAGCCCATTGTTTTTAAATATGAAACTCAGTTAACCTAGTAAAATGCACAATTATTAATTGGATAGGGCTCTCCTCTTACATGACACAATTATCTACCAAACTTGCTGATATGTATTTTACCCAGGTCAGATTTGACTATATATTTGCCCAGACTTAACTTCTACTTGTTCAGAAAGCAAACTTCCAAGCACAGAAAGGGGTGAAGATCAGTGAACTTTAACAGACATCATTTTAACAAGCGCAACTGGTAATAGTTCTTGAGAAATAGGAACTTACTGAAAGCAAAAACTTATTCATTCCTATTATTAGTATCCATTGTGCTAGTTCAGCTGTCTGGAGTATTGTCAAACTTTTGTGTATAATCTAATCAAACTGCTGTTGTTGTTTTAATCATCCTTGAACCATGGTCTGGAATAGAGATAATACTAGGGATGGAAGAACAAAATTTGCCAAGTTTGGAATTCAGTTAAATCTCATGGGTACAAAAATTCCACAGGTTAAGGTTCAGTTCCTGTTTCTTAGTGAAAGCCTCAACAAAGTCATGCCAAATGGGCAAACCATGGGTTTAAAATTTATTCCCACATACAAGATAGCTGTACTTGAACAAATAAGCCTTTTGAAGAAAAAAGAATAGAAACCTAAGATATTTAATGATATGAAGAGAAGACTTCAGCCAGTCAGAAGGAGCATGATTACTATTTTCAAATGTTAAAGAACTAGATTTATTATGCCTAGCATAAAAGGGAAGAAATGAGATCTATAAGTGAAATTACAGAAAGGAAGATTTCATTCAATGTAAGAAGAACTTAGTTACAATTAGAATTGTAATGCTCCCCCAGATAAGACTTAATGAGTTCCCCATCACTGGAGATGATCAGAAGCTGAATTACTACAGATTATAGAATCATAGATTTAGAGATGGAAGGGAGCTAAGAAGTCATCTAATTTAACTCTCTCATTTTTCAGATGAGGAAAGTGAGAAATGGAGAGGTAAAGCAATTTTCCTAAAATCAGTTGGTAGTAAGTAGGAAAGCCAGGATATGAATTCAGATCCTTTGAATCAAAAATCCAATGTCCTTTTCACTGTACTATGCAATCACTTATTAATGATGTTGTGGAACTGATAAATGATTCAGATATGAAGAGAGTTAACCATATACTGATCTATCATCCGATTCTAAAACTCTTTTATTCCAATATGTTTTCTCTTTTTTCAGTTCCAATGCAAAGAATGCTTTTGAAGCATCTTGTGGTCAACCAAAATGTAATTACATGCATCACTTAGGATGAATCTTAAATCATTTTTGAGTTCTGACATCTGGCAGCACCAATACATATAGTTTGCCCATAGGAAAGCAAGGAGAAAAGAAAAGGCTTCTTTTAGAATCAAGACCATGTGTCAAAATGAGTCAAAGAAGTCCTGTAAAAACAAGATCTATTATGAATGTAACATTTTTCCTAAAGAAGTTTTAATCATGCCCTTGCTTTCTATCACAGTGATTTAAGGATATGACCCTCTACATACAAACTTACATATTAGTCCTTCCCTTGTAAAAAAGGAAAAAAAAATCACTTAAGCAAAATGAAGAGATACGACTGCATCTGACAATGAATCCAACTGTGTTTACACATTTTTGTTTCCTCATCTGTTATTTGAGGTTAAATAGATCATTGAGAGAACACTGAGTTCAAATTTCTTTTAGAATTGTTTTCACTTGCATTATTGTAGTCATTTTGTATTTATTCTCTTGGTTCATTTCTCTATTATTTTAATATTTTAACATCCAATATGTTAGATATCAATCAGGAAATGCACAATTCAGTATTTCTCAGATAGTTATTATATGCCCAGTACCATGCTGAGAGTCTTTTTAAAGCTATAATACAATTGTAAAAAAAAATAAGAAAAAGAGAAATAAACTATTCTTTCATAGGTTTGGTGTCCCACTATCTCATTTATAATAAAAAATGAACTCAGTCATAGTATTAAATTAAGTGACAGGTTTTGCAATGCTAGAACTAACATCAAGGTCAGCATGGTGCCTTTTTGAAGTGATCTTTATTTGGCGACTTGAAGATCACTTTAATCACCAAACTTGGCCATATTCCTGTGGTAAGAATATAACTAAAGCAAACAAATGAACAGACACAAAATTCAATGCTCTAGACTGATTAAATCCAAGAAACTAGGCAATTGCTCATTTGAAGCAAGAATAAGATAATCCCAAAAACTTTATTAATTTTAAAGCTCACATTCTATCATCTGTGCAATTATACTGTTATTATTATACCCAATAAGAGAGATTTTAGAAAACCTATTTTTACTGCTTTATCACTGACAAAGACTTCTAATGTCAGTGAGTTACTTAGAGGAAAATATAATAATATGCTCATAAATATGCTTGTATTTTTCTCCTAAGTGCAGTGGCCCCAATGGAAAACAGATTTTTCTTAACTTTAAAGGAAGATGCAACAGGAACAGTAATGCTAGAGGAATAAAATCCTCTTACACCAAAATGAAGTATGAAGTGTCCATTTTTATTTTCCCATTGTTTAAGACAATCTCATTAGAATTGGGTAAGGATGGCAAGTTGAGATTCTTGAAAGATAGAGTGATTCTGCTGGGAATGTTAAGAGTAATTGGATATGATGGGATTTACACATGTTTGAGAGTGCTTTTTGGAAAGCTATCCTTTTTATCATTCTCCTGAAACTTTCAGATCACCAACTGAAAGGAGTACTACAGCATTTTGAACTTCAGATGTTAGGATGGTTCCAGCTAGAAACAAGTTACTCTTAAATGTGACTATACTGTTATTTTGCTATTTTTTAAAAGCATTTACAACCAGCAATGTTTTCATCTGCCTTTTCTCGATATTTGATGTGCCATTCATTCTCAAGATTAATTAATCTTTGGTCTCCCCAGGAGAAAAAAAAAGGAAAAGAAACACCCATAATCCAGAAGAAAGTTTTTATAAATTGCTCACACACATGTACATACATATCTATATCTATATGTATATCATCTATATATCTATCTATATACATGTAGATACAGATAGATATACATATGTGAGTATACATATATACATGTATGTGTGTACATACACACACACATATATATATATGTATATCAAGCCCCAAGTAATAAAATATAAATTGCACACCATTTTTTATTGAAAGAAATAAAAATTATTCTAACTTTTTGAACTAGAGTTGTTTTAAGTAAAGGCTAAACATAGCTTTCTTTACTAGTATAATAATAATGAAAATGAGAAATAGCATTTATATGTTTGTGAAACATTTTAAGTTAACTCATTTGATCATCATAGCAACCTTATGAGGAAAATGTTATTATTATCCTTATCTAGCAAATGAGGAACCTGAGGTGTGGAGAGATTAAGTGATTTGCCCAAACATTTGTAAATGTTTGAGGTAAAATTCAAATTCAGGTCCTTCCTGCATGTAAATATTGTGTTTGATCCACCGGGCCATCTAGCTGTCTAATAACTTCTTTTAATATGACTCTACTGAAACTACTGGACTACAAAGATATAGTTCCCAATCTTCAACCTAAAATATTTTTTTCTTGGTTTCTTCATAGTACAGCATTAACCTTTTCCTAGAAATGTGCTCACTTTCCATTCCAGTGATGTAATGTTCTTCTCAGACACTTTTGCTTATATTCATTTCAATGTGTAGATCCATTTTGAGTAATTTTTTTAAACCCAGATATGTACTCTGTGTTTATGTTAACCTGGACTGCTAAATCAAGTCTGTGAATCTCTTGCTATGTTTATTACTCCCTTCTGAATCTCTCTTAAATGTGTCAACATAGTTTGAACATTGCGAGACTTCTAATAGGAGTTGCAAAGCCTGTTTAGCCAGGTTGTCAGGATGCTTTGCATTAAATTTCATTTCATCATACAAAACACAACCACCACATGCAAAAGTCTATTGGAAGCATTGTAAAAAGAATCTGGCTACCAGTCACTTTAAAACAATCCTTAAAAAATGAACAGAATGGATTATGTAAGTAGATTAAAAATACAAACCAAAGTGGCAGCAGGAGGCGGAGATGAGCTGCTGTTAATTATAGATAAAAATTGTCTCTCCTCTAGCATGATTACTTCTATTCATTTGGTATTGACCATTACTATTTAACATGGTTTATTAACATAATGTTAATAATAATAACAACAATGATAGTTATTACTTTTGTAGTGCTTAAAGGTTTGCCAAGTGCTTTACATATGGAGCTCATTTAATTCTCACTGCAACCCTGTGAGGGGTTGCAATTTTTATACATTAGCCTGTAAGCTCTTTGAGGTCAGAGACTGTCTTTTACCTTTCTTTCTTTCTTTCCTTCTTTTTGTTTTGGAGGGGGGAAGGGAGGTGGTGGTTTCCTCAGCACTAAGTATAATGCCTAACATAGAGTAGGTGCTTAATAAATGTTTATTGATTGATCCCTATTTTACAGATGAAGAAAATAAAGCCGAAAGAGGATAAATAATTTTATATGATCACATAGGTAGTAAGTTTCTTAAGCAGACTTTTAACGTAACTTTCTGACTCAAAAGCCTAGACTCTCTATTCATTGTGCCAGATTACTTACTTAAATAATGCATCATTGTAAATGATTCTTCAGAGTTGTTTTTCTTCTCTCTCTCTCTCTCTCTCTCTCTCTCTCTCTCTCTCTCTCTCTCTCTCTCTCTCTCTCTTTCTCTTCTATGTAGCTAGACATAGATATTGTAGATATGTCTATAATTTATCTGCATATAATTGCGCATATATTTTATTGAGGGTCTTTTGTACAACAGTATCATTTTTTAATACTCCCTGCCCCATAGAAATCTCTCTCAACACAAATCTTTAACAAATCAAGTCTTTACACTGACTATATTTGACATCATATGTGCCCTTGTCGTTCTGCATCTATAGCCCGCCACTGCTATTGAAAGGATGGAGAAATGTTTTGTCATTTCCGCTCTAGGGGGTGGCAAACAAAACTGCTCATTACATTGATCTGAATTTAAATCACTTTTAATTCTGTTTTCTTTACATTATTATGTTGATGGTGGACATAGAGAGGTGAAAAAATATTTTATGTAATGGATTTTGAAGAAGTAACTTAATTCCTTTCCTCTGAATTACCTTGTATTTTTATGTATATTTTGAATATATGGATATATACATACACATATACATATATGCACATATGTACATACATGCATATACATATATGCATGCACATATTGGATGTAAACGTCTTAAGAGTAAGGATTGTTTTGCCTTTTTTTAAATCCCCAGTGTCTAACATATTGCCTGGCACAAGTAGATACTTGATAATTCCTTACTGTTTAATTGATGGAAAAAATGTAATGTTCAAAAATGATGGATAACTGAAGAATACCTTACTGTCATTGATAGAACTCACATAGCAAAATTATGTGAAAGCACAGACCAAAGTCCCATGTGATGAAGTGGCATGAATGGATTGTTCTCTGTAGCTGTGGAAAGAATATTCAAATTGATGAAATCATTACTCCATAAGCATATTCCATAATGTAAGTCTTTTATATATATTTTTCTTTCATTCTACTTTATCTGAATCATTTCTTGCATGTTTTAATGAGCTTCTTTATATTCCTTCATATTCACCATTATGATCAAATCATATTGAATTGTGCTTATAAACCTTCCAAATTCAATTTCTCTAATGTTTGTGAACACGAACCATTGTATGCGTCTTTCTGCCTACTTTTCTATTTCTCTTTTAACTTACCTTTAGAAAAAATCCACAACGCATCAGAAGCATCTGACATTATTAAATATTGACAATGATCATTCTTTTCAAGGACCCAGTCAATACTCATTGTCTCATTTAGTAGCATTCAAGATGTATTGAACACCACTTTTTATTTCATATTCACATAGATGTTGCAATTTTCCTGACTCTTTCTCAAGCTCACATTCATTTTCTAGACATGGCTCATTCTATTTACAGAGCATCTCAAAATCTAAGAAAAACTGAGACCTAGATGATTACAATATTTCTCAGGAAACATATAGGTTCATGTAGAAATTGATATGTATTTTTGTTTCCTCTAACTTAGTAAAATAAAAGCAACTTTTTTGGTTCAGAATTATAATTTCCTTTGTATAGAAATGACCTTCACCAACTGAGATCAAATGCTAGTCTCTATAACTTCGGGTCTTAAACAATTTCTTGAAGTGCTGAGAAGTTAAGTGAGTACCTCATGCATTCAGTTAAAAACTGTAAGTAAAACAAATAGGATCTAAGTTTTCTGATTCCAGAAGTCACTCTATCCATAATGAGAGGATTTTTTTTATCTGAACTTATGGTTTCATTTGAATACTCTGTCCTAAAAGTCTTACTGTAATTTTAAGTTTTAAAGCAGCAAAAGGAAAATCCACTGAGGATACACCCACTTGCCAAGATTATTGTGTTGTTGCTGTTTGATGATGATGATGTTGATGATGATGATGATGATGATGATGATGATGATGACATTCATGAGATACTTCACTGTTCATAGAATGATTTATATTTCTTATTTTCAGTCTCCTAACCACCCTTTGAGCTAAATAGTGCAAGTATTATCTCCATTTTACAGTCAAGAAAACTGAGTTCCAGAGGTATTAAGTGACTAATACATGATGACACAATTAATAAGATTCAGAACAAGTACTTGTGAGGGCAAGTAAAGTAGGATCTTTTGCTGTTTTTGTTATTCTAAGAAGTATAATGCCTCTGAATAATGTGATTAAGGAGAATCTTTCCCATTCATTGTTGGACCTGGGCATATTTGTGGGAAGGTCCACACCTTCTGCTAAATGAAGCACTGGTTTTCAAGGGATGTGATGCCCTCTGGCTCTAAAAATTGCATGAAGACTCTGAGGTGCAGGTTCACTTTGGGGCTTAGTTTTTGGAAGGTTTATGTGCCAGATGGGACTCTGGGAAGCCACTATGCAGCCCCCTGGCTTTAAAAGCCCAGGTGTGCTTCCCTCTCTGGTGACTGCAGTCAGATACTTGGACCTGTCTGTAGAACGATGATGTGTGTATTGCTCACTGTTAGACTATTTGGAAATGCTGTCTTCTGATTTAGATTTCTCTGTATTTCCTCTGAAGTCCGGAATGCTGACATTTTTCAGTGAACTATCTGAATGATATGTGTGCTTCATTAAAGTGATTGTTCACCCCTCAAAAGTTGCCTTTCATTTTATAAATGCAGATCTAAGAACCTGTGAGAGCAGGCTCCCCTGTGAATGTTGGGGTGCTTACTGTTACAGAACTTAAACCCAAGTTTTCTGTCTCTGAGTTCATTATTCTTTCTGCTGCTTCATACTGAACAATAGAAATTTTGTTACATGTAGATTCCCACACTTGTCAAAATGAAACCCTCCCTTGTATGATTTCTATAAGCCAAATGTTTCCTACTCTCAAACTCTTCAACATTTACACACCAATCCAAAATCCTGAGAAGAAAGGAAGGGCTCCTGGCCAGCTGGCAGCTAGCTTTTCTTCAAGCAGGTGGATTTGGAGTTTCTGAGAAATTCTGCTGTTGGGCAATGCTTATCATTTCACCTCTGACCCACTGGGCAAAAGTCTTAAGTACTGTAACCACAGACACTTTTTCTCATTTGGATTTGGTACTCATACTGTCTTTAACTTTGAACATTGATCCTCCCTTCAGCTCAATTTCCCTATCTGGAAAGTGATGAAGTTAAAGTTTACAATCCAGAGTTGCTTACAAATGGATTAATGTTTGTATGCTGCTTGTTATCCTTGCATTGAATATTCTGTAGGATTTTCAAGGACTCTCAAAGTGTTACAAAGGAAACCAATTCAAAGTTTTAGAATACAGAGTACACTCTATCTAAAGTGCCTATGTGGGCACTGAAAGCTGGGTTGTATCCATTTCTTTCTGAAACTTTTGGCAAGGGTCAACTCCTCACATCAAAGCTCTCTAATAAAAGCCTGGATGATTTTGCACTGATTTCAGTTATTAGTCACTAATTACTGAATGTGCACTTCATGGGTATAGGAAGCAGTCTGAAGTGGGGATGTGGGGAGGGAGAGCAACTAAAATGAAAAGTAAATGTGTTATTTGCAGTTGATTACTTTAAAATGCTTGGCAGTTCAGCTCGGTCAGCTCAATGACTCTGTAGACCTTCAGTTTGTCAGTCAGTCTAATGCCTCTTCTCTCCCAAACTTTTCTTCAGGAGCCTGCCAAACACTGGCAATGACATCAGCCTCATTGTCAATGTGTACATTCCTGGAAAGTACACTGCCAAGGTAAATGAGCATATCCACAGCATTCAAAACTTCATTTGCTGTAATTGATGGTTCCACATATGGATGGTATGGTGGTGGCTGATGGAGCACTTGTGTTCTCTTGGTGTTAATTATTAGACCAAAATTAGCACAGACAGCAGAGAATTGATCAATACTTTGTTACATCTCAGCTTCAGAGGCTGCATAGAGTGCACAATCATTCACAAACAGAAAGTCATTCACCAACACTCCCTTCACTTTGATCTTGGCTTGTAACCTCAAATTGAAGAACTTACCATCAGTATGGTAGTTGACCTTGATGCTGTGTTCATCCTCACTTAAAGCATTTGACAACATGGCTGAAAACATCATGCTAAAAAGCATGGCAGCAAGCACACAGCCCTGTTTCACTCCACTGGTGACTGGGAGGACATGAGAGCATTGTCCACTATTCAAAACCTGGGCAAACATGCCATCATGAAATTGATGTACAATACTGATGAACTTGTCCAGGCAGCCAAATTTTGACATAATTTTCCATAAGCCATAATGACTAACAGTGTCAAAGGCCTTTGTCAGACCTATAAAGTTGTGTATAGACCTGCGTTCTGCTCCTGGCATTTCCCTTGGAGTTTTTGGGCAGCAAACACCATATCAACTGTTCCTCACTCTTTTTTGAAGCCACACTGGCTCTCAGGTATATGACCATCTTCCAGGTGAAGGATCATATATTATGGAGGACTCTAGCAAGAATGTTGCCAGCAATGACTAAGAGGGAGACTCCTCTGTGATTGTCACAGGACAATCTATTCTCTTTACCTTTATAGAGATGGACAATGGAAGCATACTTGAACTCCTCAGGAATAACTTCTTCTTGCCATATAACCCAGAAAATTTCAGTCCATTTTCGTATGAGCAAAAGTATGAGATTTACCTTGTAAATCTCAGCTGGAATAGAATCAGCACCAGGTGCTTTGCCACAAGAAAAGAGCCTAATGGCCTTCAAAACCTCTTCTTCAGTTGGAAGTTCAGCTAAGGAGGGATTGACTTCAACCTGAGGTAAACAAATGGTCAATGGCCTCAGCATTGATTGATGATGGTCTGTTGCAAAAACCATGGAAGTGTTCAGCCCATCTTTCTAGGATCATGTCCTTATCACTAATCAATGTGGCTCCATCAGCACTGAGTAGTTGTGATGCACCATAGCTTTTTGGTTCATAAATAGCTTTAAGGGAATCATAAAAGCACTTTGGATTGCTACAGTGAGCATAAAACTGAACTTCATCTTCCTTCTTACTGAGACAGGAATCTTGCATCTCTCTAAGCTTTGCTTGTACTTTGCATTTGATGGAATTAAATTCTTCCTTCTTAGAGGTGGATGAACCATCCTGCTGGTACATCCTGTGGAGTCTTTCCTTTAGCAACTTTTGAATTTCCCCATCGTTTTCATCAAACCAGTCTTGGTGTTTGTGAGTGTTCTGGCCCAGATGAGCAAATGCAATGCTGTACATCAAATATCTGAAAGGTTCCCATACCTTTTCTGCTCCACTGTTGTCAATTATGTGTTGGCTCAACTTTCCTTCCAAGTTAGCAACAAACTGTTCATGTTAACATTAGAGCTCTAATTTGTGGACATTAATTCTTCTGGTAGTCATTTTGCCTTAAGGGCAGCACTTTTGATGAATGTGAATATTTAGCTTGGAAAGGATAAGTCTATGATCAGTGAAGCATTCTGCACTACATATTGCCTTTGTCACTCTCACAACTGGTCTGTCTCTTCACCTTACAATCACATAGTCTATTAGATGCCAATGTTTGATGCGAGGGTGCATCCATGAAGTTTTACTGTATTTTGGCAAACAGAAAACAGTGTTGGTGAGGAGCATGTCATGTGATGCACAAGTCTTCAAGAGCAAATGACCATTACTGTTGCTGTTTCCAACTCCATTCCTCCGTAGGACTTCCTACCAAGTCTAGTAGTCTGAGCCTACTCTAGCATTAAAGTCATCCAGATGATAAGGGTCTTCATAAAATTTTTCTTTGACCTCGTCAATATTCATCATGGTGGGAGCACAGGCACTGATGTTGGAGGCATGGCATTGTCCTGTGAGTGGCAATCATATTGTCATGAGCCTGTCCTTCACGTTTTCTGGCAGGGATACCAGCTTGCTGACTAGATCAGATTTGATGGCAAAACACATGTCAGCTTCATAGTGCTCCCCTTCACTGCTTCCGCTCCAGAAAATTGTGTATCCAGCTCCAACTTCAGTAAGCTGGCCTTCATTTGCCAATCTTGTTTCCCTCAGTGCTGCTATGTGGACACGATACCTGTTGGGTCCTCTTGCAACAAGAGCAGGTTGTCTTTCAGGTCTACTGGATTTTGTGTTGTCTATAAGTATGTACACATTCCATGTGCCGAAGGTGAGTAGAATCATCTTTGCACTTTTGCACGTTTTGTACATTTTTTTGTGTGTTTCAACCACATAGTGGGATTCCTCGCCTGCCGTGATAAACAGGTCAGGGTTGGGTAAGCAGGCAATGTTTAGGGCACCTTTTCTAGCCCCCTTCCTCATACCAGGAGGTGAGCAGTGTGATCCTTAAAAGGCTCCTCAGACACCCAGACATCTGCCAAGTCCCACTGCTGCTTCCAGTAAGAAACAACCCTCTGGCCTAGGCCACCTGTGTGCAGGGTTGTGACTACAGCTCCCAGTCCATCTGTACCTGTTGCTTCATCACTTGCCTGTCACCACAGTACTTTGAGGCATATTAGTAAAATGGTATGGATGATGTCTTTTGATTCATGAATAAACTGGATTTGAGGCAGAGTTGCATGAAGTAGTCAGCCTCACTCTGTCCTCCAGAGTCATCATAGTCCAGTGGCAGGACTGAGTAAAGATGGCTGGAAATGACTCAGGATGCAGTGGATGACCTTGGTATCTTTGATGTCAAACCAACCTCTAAACACTCCACATTGCCTGCTTCAGCTGCCTTTCATAGTCGTTGGAACAAATTGTTCTCATCTACCCATTCCACCAAGAGGACATCTTCACATCCTTGGGGTAGACACCCCCCAACTCACTAATTGGTTTGAGACCCCTTGGTTACCCTCAACCTTGTCTGGCCCATCTGATGAAACAGTTTATAAGGGTATATGGCTGCTGCACATGTTGCAACTTCTTGGAGCCACAGGTGAGAGGTGAATACCAAAGGTGGAAAGAGTTCCAAAAAGGGCTTGACAGTCATCACACCAAAGGTACTGGTCCTCCTTGAACACATCCTATACTCCGGGGCCACATGTAATGGTAGTTTAAATGGAAAAATCTTTCTCATTCATTAGTAGGCACAAGTAACCTGCCTGTGTCACATGGAAGTTTAAGTCTCATGGAGCCTGTGGTGGGAGGCACTTACTGAATGGGTAGAATAGGAAGGGTGCAATAGAAAGAGGCTGAGCTAGAGAAGAGCTGAGCGGAAATTAGTGAGAGAGCATTCAGAAGTGAGGGACACAGGCAAGCTCATAGCTGGCTAGAAGTGAGAGAACAGCATTTTGTTTAAGGGATCCTGTTTGTGATTTTTGTAAGGGAACCTGTTTGTGATTTGTTTAAGAGAGCTGGTTTGTGGGAAGCTTAGCAGAGGAAAGGTTTGGAGCTGGTGTTGCCCTCTGCATTGTTATTGTGTATAGATGTCTTTGTTACTATGATGGATTTGACTTTCTGGTATCTGAATAAATGTTTTCGCTCTATCTTCCATGTGGAGAGTTTATTGTATTTCATGATTCATAATTGCCCTGGCTTATTTATGGCTGCTGTAGGTGCTTTGAATTCTGTGTTGGTGCTACAGGGAGCCTCAAGGACACAGGTTCCCCACCCCTGGGCTAGTCTTTAATGTAATTGTATTGCTATATATTTTTATTTATCCATTTATGTGCTATGCATGTGAATGAGTATATGTGTGCTTATATTGTTGTTTAGTAGTTTCAGTTGTTTCTAATTCTTGGTGACACCATTTGAGGTTTTCTTGGAAAAAAATAATGTATTGGATTGCTATTTCCTCTTCCAGGTAATTTTATAGATGAGAAAATTGAGGAAAAAAGGGCTAAAGGACTTGCCCAAGGTCATACAACTAGTAAATTTCTGAGACCAGATTTGAACTTGTGAAGATAAGTCTTCCAGATTTCAGGTCCGACCCTCTTTCTGCTGTGACACTTACTTGTCCCTTGGGTATGTATATCTATATACACATGTATACACACACACATTCAGACACACATATTCACATATACACATAAAGAAAAATAGATATAGATATAAGTATAGGTATGATATATCTATAAATATCTATCTATCCATATATACATACACACATACATACATATGACATACATAAATACATAATTGTACAATATTATTATTGAATGATATATTTAATGTATTGTCTGGTATTCATGAGGTTATTGATTTGTTTATGCTTTAATTGTTTGCCAATATAATAAATTGGTTCAATATGAATTGAATAAGTACTATGCAAAAGATACTGGTTTGCCAGTGAATCAATATTCAGAAAAATATATTGGCCATAGTTTCACTGACATACCTGCTTAATACATTGGATTGAAGCATACTTTATGTATGTGCCTGCAATACGTTGATAGCAGTATTAACTGATAGCTTAAAGAGTAAGAGTAAGTGTGACTAGCCCTTTCAACAAATTGAGGCTGGACTCTAATAGCAAAATTTTTTATAGTTTGCATAAAACATAAGACTCATGATAGATATTAGAGTCATCTGCACTAATTATTTACATATAAATTTCCCATTCCGTATTTAACTATGCTATGTTTTTATCTACACTTCAAATAAGAAAATAATTAACCCTCCCAAAAAGAATTGAAAAAAAAAAAAACAGAAATCTGAAGGGATAAGTTTATCATATGATTTGAAGTGTGAAGGACACTGAGAGCTATAAATTCCTATTCTCTTTCTTTGTAGATAATAAAAATGAGTAATTAATTCATCAGAGATTATGTAACGTTAAGTACCAGAGATAGGATTTGAAGGTAAATACTGTGACTTTAAGCAAAAAGATGATGGCTAACATCATACTTTTGCATTTATTGTCTTAGATGATTCTTACAGTAACGTTCCAAGGTAGCTACTATTATTATCCCCATTCTTCTGATGAGGAAACTGATTACAGATTTTAAGCAACTCATCCCTGGTACCAAGTTTTAAAGACAAAGTTTTAAATCACTGGGACCACTAGGCTTGGAAAGAGGCGCAATCTCAGCTGAGGTTTTGAAGAAAGGCAAGCATTACTTAAAGTCTTTATTCTGTCCATCTTCATTATGACATGATTCTCAGAATGAAAGCCATGGGAATTAGCCTCTTCTTCACATAGGTTAAAAAAAAGGGAAGGATTTTTTGTTCATCAATCATTTTTTCCTTTTCTAGGATTAAAAGTGCACAGGATTAAAAGTTGGAAAGGACCTTAAATTATCATCTATCTAGTCTAGGCTCCTAGTTGTGCAGATGAAAAAAAAAAAAAAACAGACCCTGAAAAGTTCAGTAACTAGATACAGGTCACGAGGGAACTAAGCATCATATGTTAAACACAAATCTAGGCCCACATAAAAACTAGTTTCCATTATACCCTTTGGCCCTGTAGTCTATAAACTTATAGCTAAGTTGCAGCCTTTCTTTTTTGAAAGGTATTGGACCTGGGGTCATCAGAGACTTGGCATTTAGAATGCCACCTCTGATATTTAATATCTCTGTAGCTTTGGAAAAGTTCTTGACCTTGCTGAATCTCAGTTTACTCATCTGTGTAGAGGGTATGAAAATAATCAGAATACATACCTCATATGGTTGTTGTGAGGAAAGAACTTTGCTAACTTTTTTACGGCACTAAAATGTTACTATTTTGATTGTTCTTTCTTTTGCTGCCTTTCCAATTCCTGTGCAAATGTAGGGAAATCTTGTATTCAGTGAAATGGCGGTTTGATTTATTTATACCAGGATTTTATTCTACTATTCCAAAACGTATCATTTTCTTATTCTTTCTTCTGAGGCTGTGCTAACCTGTAGGTGCAACTATGAACCATAAAATATAGCATATGTATTCATAGCCCCCTATACGGAAAAATATGTACGTCATTTAGCAGAGGAAAAAAATGGATGCTCTTGCAATACTACTACTCACATAAAGAATAAAACAGTTTAAGCTTAATTTTGGTTCCCTTCAATCTGCTTGCTATTTTTTTAGGAATTTCTTCCTCTCCTCTTATTCCACCTCTAACTCATATCAACACTATTTTTGTAAGTCCTATACAAACTATAAAGTTTTCTATTGTTAACTTCCCAACATTTTTTTAGAATTTAGTTGGAAACCACTGAATATGTGGTGATTACTCATAAAAAAAACCAGGGAAGAAGGAAATCCCTTCAAAAAAAAAAGAAGAATTAGCCCTTGGACTTGATTTGGCATTACAGAATAATAAATCTCATTATCATAATCAAGAAGTTCATGGTTGTTCAATGATAACTCACTGAACAATGTAGTGAAGAGGGCATTAATTTGACAAACCAAGGAGCCAGTTCCAGCTCTTCTATTTAATATCTGTGGGATGGACAAATAAGTAAATATCTGTGTACCTTGGCTTTCTCAAATGTAATATTATATGATTGTACTAGATATTAATAAGATTTTTTCCCCAAGTGTAAATTCTCTGACTGAAAATTATTTTTCAGAGTAATAAATACTTTCATGACAATTTGAGCAAAGAGAGCATCTTTCTTGTATTTGGTCAGAATATAATCATCCCATCATCTGAAACACTATATATACAGATATGTTGGAGAAGAAATCTACCCATCATTTAACAAGCATTTATTATCACTTTGCTATTATGTATTCTATATAAAAATGCAGAAACAATCCCTGACATCAAAAAACTCCCATTCTATTGGAAAAGGTAGCATGTGAACAAGCAGACATATAACAAGAGAAACTGAGAGCAGAAGGAATGTAATTTCAGGAAAGATGACAGTAGAACCTGTGAAAATTAGGAAAAATCTCCTGCCAAAGTTAGAGTGTGAACTGAGTCTTGAAGGAACCCAGGAAAGCCAAAAGGAAGAGATAAGAGTTCAGACTATCCCAAGCATTAGGACATCAGACCCTAATGCATGGAGACAGATGGGAGAGTACTGTGTTCCAAGAAATGCAAGCCTGTGTAGCTGGATTGTAGAGTCTTTGGAGAGGAGTATGGTGTAAAAAGATAAAGATATAAGAAATAACCAGGTTTGGAGGATTTGTCAAACAAGAATTTATATTTGAGCTTAAAGGTAAAAGAAAGTCATTGAAGCTACTTTTAAAAGGAAATTACATAATGAGATCTATGCTTTACAAAAACCATCTAGACACAAAGACATCATTTTGAAGATCCTTGAAGTAATTTAGGTAAGAGTTGATGAGGGTCTGTACTAGGATGAATTGTGGCTCTATGAGTGAAGACGTGTCCTGTATAAGAGATTATAAAGGTAGAAATAACAAAACTTGGCAGTAAATTGGATTGAGGGGGATTAAGTGAGGGTGAGGAGTTAAGGATGACACATCATGGGTCATGGTGGCTAAAAGGATGACTATACCTTTGACAGTGATATGGGTGTTCAGAGAGGTCAAGATTTCTTGGAGGAAAGGTAATGATTTGAATTTGAGAAATCTATAGCATATTCAGTTAAATACCAAAGAAATACCAAATTCCTAAGTGTAACTTCTCTGACTGAAAATCTTTTTTCAGGATAATAAATCCTTTCATTATAATTTGAGCAAAGAAAGCATCTTCCTTGATTTGGTCAGAATACAATCGTCCCAAAGAAATACCAAGGAAATACTTGAAGATGTGTGACTAGTTTAACAGAGACAAGGTTTGGGTGTATAGGTCAGGGAATCATCTGCATGGAAATGAACATTGAACTCATGAGAAATTCAGAGCCTTGGGGAACAACGATTAATAGAAAATATGCCATGGATAAATATCCAGCAAAGGATACCAGGATGGGATTGTCAGACTCATAATAAATTCAGGGGAGAACAATGTCATCAAAACCTAGAGAAAATCCAGGAGTTGTTAGGCAGTAGCAAATGTTGCACAAAGGTCAAGGTGAATTAGATTTGATGGGGGAAATTCATTATATTTAGCAGGTGAGAAAATTGGTAATGGGAGAGAGAAGTTTCAGTGAGAAAGAAAGATGTTATATAGAGTTCTCTGAAAGAGCATAAAATCTAACAGAGAGACTAAATAACTATCTTGAGGACAGAAAAATAACTTCAAAGGAGAGACTGGAATTGTTGACTTCTAAGAAACATATTAAATCACTAAAAATAAGATAAAGTAAGTTTTTTTTTAAATCTGAGGTTTCATCTCACATTCATCATATTGGTATTAAAGGCAAAAAATGTCAGAAATAGTTAATGTTGGACTGGTTATTGGGAAATAGATGCACTGAAGCACTGTTGTTTAACTATACATTTACTAAGCATTCTAGAAAACAAATCAAATTATATTTAAAGTGATTATAATGTGCATATCTTTTGATCCAGAAATCTCACCCATGGGTATAGACCCCAAGAACATCAAGAACTTTACATAACTAAATACTTATCTTAGCACTTCTGTGATAGCAAACAAATTGTCTGCTTATTAGAGAATGCCTAAAAAATTGTGGCACATGAATTTGATGGAAGATTATTACAATATAAGAAATAGTGAATGTGAGAAATTCATATAAATATGGAGAAATTTATATGAATTTGTATGTAAGGAGAAATAAGAAAGCAATATATTGTAAAACTACTGAAACAATATGAAACAATTTAAACAGAAAGATTTTAAAAATGAAAATGAATTCTCTCACAACAACTTAATACTGCATTACAATTACCCATTATGTTTATGAAAAATATTTTAGAGAAGAAAGGTAAAAGACAGTCCTAGTTCTCAAGGAACTCACAGTGTATTAAGAGAGACAATATAAAAACAACTATGTACAGACAATCTGTATTCAGGATAAATTGTATAGTTTCAGATGAAAGCTACTAAGATGAAGGAAGACTGGAAAACGTTTCTTGTAGAAGATGGGGTTTTAGCTATTTCTTGAAGGAACCCATGGAGACCAGGAGCCAGATGGGCATGAAGAGATTTCAAAGCATAGGAGACAGCCAGTGAAAATGTCCAGATTTGAGAGATGAAGTGTCTTGGGCTAGGAACAGTAAGGAAGCCAATGCCACTGTATCACAGAGTATGTGACAGATGGAAATTAAGGTGTAAGATGACTGAAACATTAAGAGACAGTCAGGGCTTGGAATGCCAAATGGAAGAGTCTATAACCGCTGCTAGAGGGAATAGAAAAAAAATAAATATTTTCCATGAGAAAAACATTTCAAATATAGGAATAATTACTAAAATAAGGGGTATGAGATGTGATTAATCTTAAGAAAGAAGATCAAGTAAAATGAAAAAAAAACCTCTGATGTTCCACCACAAATCCATTAGATTGACAAACATGACAAAAATGAAGGGATATAAAGCGGGTGAAACTGAAACTGAAACTCAATTTTTTTAAATGAATGTCAAAAATTGTATTTAAATTGGAAAATACTTAAACAAACAAAAAATAAACTGAAATTAAAAGAAGTTTGTCAGTTGCAGAGTATTTAAACAAGTTATAGTATATGAATTTAATGGAAAGATTATTCTGTATGTATTGATGGAAATATGGTTTAAAAGAGACATGAAAGACTTGTATGAACCAATATAATGTGAAATGAGCCAAACCAATGACTACAATATTGTACAGGAAAATAACTTTGGAAGCCTTAAGAACTCAAATATACTTGGTGAATAGTTAGATTCCAGAAGAATGATGATGAAACATGTTTTTCATATAGTGGCAGAGAAGTGAAGGAATTGTAGTAGAATGAGCTGCACATTATCAGAAACGACCAATGAATGAGCCTTTCTTGGTTGTTCTTTTTGACAAGGGTGCAGGGGTGGTACTTTTGTGTGCTGTAGGTAGGGCTTGTAAGGGAATGAGAGATGGGGATAATTATGAAAGAGGTGTGAAAAAAAGGAACTAACACAACATTGAAAAATACACAAAAAAAGATAAAAGTTCAGAAAAGGAAATAGACAATGCCAGAATTCATAATGTGACTAGATTACATTAAATATATGCAAAATATATGAAGCCATCCTATGCTGGTCCTGATTCAAATCACTCCAGTGGTTCAGATTTAGTACTGAAACAATGCTTCTGCATTTTTCCTAGTGATGAGCTTTGCCATAAACTTGTGTGAAGGCTGAGAAGACCTCAGCCTGAAGATTTCTCTTGGCCTCAACAGTTAGATAACTAGAAAGACATTACTCTCTAGGGAGAAAAAAAAAATCAGCTTGGTCCGTATGGCATTACCTTAGCAAATATTGTTCATACCTCATGAAAAATGCATAATAGAGATTCATGTTTTTACACAGGATCCTATTTTTCTGTTTTAATTTTTAATAAATAGAAACGTTCATATTCACTGATTTTGTCAATTTTGTATATGTTTTTGTATGTATTTGTGTGTATGTGTACACATGCACACATATATAAGTGCAAAATGCATATGCATACCTATATACATAGATATGTGCATATATAATATACATATGCATATATACATACATAGGATATATATGTGTATATATATGTATATATATGTATATATACATATATATACATATATATATATATATATATATATATATATATATATATATATATATATATATATATATATATATAAATATGTATCCTAAGACAGTTCAAATGGAAGGGATTCAGTTTCCTGGCATGGCATTAGTAAACTGTCCATGTTTCACAAGCATATGACAATGAGGTCAGCCAAACGGCTCTGTAGACCTTCAGTTTGGTAGTCAGACTAATACCTCTTCTCTCCCAAACTTTTCTTTGGAGCCTCCCAAACACTGAGCTAGCTCTGGCAATGCATGCATCAACCTCATTGTCAATGTGTATGTCCCTGGAAAGTACACTACCAAGGTAAAAAACTTATCCACAGCATTCAAAACTTCTCCATTTGTTGTAACCGATGGTTCCACACATGGATGATGTAGTGGTGGCTGATGGAGCACCTGTGTTTTTTGGTGTTTTTGGTTAGGCCAAAATTAACATAGGCAGCAGAAAATTGATCCACGCTTTGCTGCATCTCAGCTTTAGAGGCTGTATTGAGTACGTAGTCATCTGCAAACAGAAAATCATGCACCAACACTCCCTCCACTTTGGTCTTGGCTTGTAACCTTTTCAAACTGATGAACTTACCATCAGTCGGGTACTTGACCTTGATGCTATGTTCATCCTCATTGAAAGCATTTGTCAACATGGATGAAAACATCATGCTAAAAAGCATGGCAGCAAGCACACAGCCCTGTTTCACTCCATTGGTGACTGGGAAGGCACAAGAGCTTTGTCCATTATCCAGAACCCAGGCAAATATGCCATCATGAAATTGATGTACAATGCTGGTGACCTTCTCTGGGTAACCAAATTTTGACATAATTTTCCATAAGACCTCATGACTAACAGTGTCAAAGCCCTTGGTCAGATTTGCAAATGTTGTTCTGCTCCTGGCATTTCTCCTGGAATTGTCAGGCAGGAAGGGCCATATCAACTGTTCCTTGGCCCTTTCTGAAGCCACACTGGCTCTCAGGTATATGCCCATCTTCCAGATGAAGGATCATCCTATTAAGGAGGACACTAGTAAGAATTTTGCCAGCAATGACGAGAAGAGAGGTCCCCCTATGATTGTCACAGGACAATCTATTCCCTTTACCCTTATATAGATGGATAATGGAGGCATCCTTGAACTGCTGGGGGATAACCTCCTCTTCCCATATAACCTGGAAAATTTCAGTCATCTTTTGTATGAGCAATGGTCCCCTTAACTTGTAAATCTCAGCTGGAATGGAATCAGCACCAGGTGCTTTGCACATGTCTCAGGAAGATTCTGAGGATCACCTGGCAGGATAAGGTACCAGACACTGAAGTCCTCGCTTGAGCTGAATTGCCAAGTATTCAAACTATGCTTCGGGAGAGTGTAACTTCAATGGGCTGGCCGCATTGTTGGAATGCAAAATGTACACTTGCCAAAAAGACTATTTTATGGAGAACTTGCATAGGGCAGGCCATCACATGGTGGCCAGAAGAAAGGATACAAGGACACTCTCAAGGTGTCTCTCAAGAACTTTGTATTTGAATGTGCAACATGGGAAACACTGGCACAGAACCACTCAGCATGGCATACCCACATAAGAAAAGATGGTGTGCTCTTTGAGCAAAACAGAATTGAGACAGCACAAAGTAAACACAGGATGGGCAAATTTGGGATATCCACCCCAAATATTCATATGAACTATCTGTGCCTAACCTGTGGTAGAGCATTCCGAGTTAGTATTGGTCTGATCAGCCACAGTTGGACACGCTGAAATTTTTCTTTACAATGGTGATGTCATTTTCGTCCTCTTTGAAATCGAAGGACAACAACCACCATATATGTGTATATAGAGAGAAAGAGAGTGCAATTAAAAAAAATAAACTCCCTCCTTTCCTTGGTATCACGGGGGCTGTTGGTGAGAAATATCACATCTGTCAGTCAATGTGTTGGATGACTTGTGATATATAGATAAACATACATATTTCATATGTATATGTTTATTGTAGCAACAATGCAATATTCACAGTGACTACAGAAGCCATGAATATCCTGGCACAGTTCTGAATCACAAAATACCACAGACTCTCCACAAGGAAGGTAGAATCAAAACAGTCACTAGAAAGCCAAATCCATCACAGCAACAAAAATATATGCACAGTAACAATGCAGAGAACAACACCAGCCCCAAACCTCCCCCCTGCTAGGCTTCACCCAAACCATCCCCATTAAACAAATCACAATCACTTTCACTCACACTAGCCAGCAGCCTGCATCGTTCCTAGCTCTGACTGCTTTCAAGATTAACTTCCTCTCAGCTGTGCTCTAGCTCTGCCTCTTCTGGTTTCACCCATTTAGCAAACTTCTTCCACCATAGGTTCCTTATGACTCAGACTTCCATGTGATCCAGGCAGGTCACATGGGCTTATTAATGAATGGGAAATTTCTCCCCATTTAAAATTACAATTCCATGTTTGTATGTGTGTGTATACATATATATATATATATGTATACACACACATGCACACATATATTTATAGATATGTGCATGCATAGACAGACAGACAGACAGACAGATAGATAGATAGATAGATAGATAGATAGATAGATAGATAGATAGATAGATAGATAGATAGATAGATAGATGGATGGATGGATGGATGGATGGATAGATGGATAGATAGAAAGATCATAGTATTAAGAAAAACTCTCTGCATTGGCCTAAGGAATAGTTTGTAGAGAAATGAATATCATGTAAATAAACAAAAGGTCCAGACAAAACAAAGAAAGAGCATTAAAGCCTTTTTTTATCTTATCTATTATTGTAAAATACTCTATTATTTGAACTACTGTTATTATTAGCTTAAAACCTGAAATGAATATCTAGCTATAAAATATTGTGACTTGGATCAGAAGATTAATACTTGGACTCCTTTTCCTATATGTCACTTTACATAATTTCAATATATTGAAGTTGAAACATATGACTTATTTATTATAGAGCTAAAATATGTGTGCTTCACATATTTTGACAAACTTATGGGAAAATATTGTTGAATATGTTGAAGTATCTATCAAAAAGGAAACACAACCATCAATTTAATTTACTTTGCTTATGATGAAAAGTGTTTTGGAATATGTTTAAATCAACACTGATTTTATTAAAATTCTATTTTTATTAGAATGCAGGTACCACAAACATTCTTTGACATTATGCCTTCTCCCATGAAATGAATTTATTTGCCTGAAGATATAGTCAGATTTAGGAGAAGTAAAGGCTAATTTGGAAATAAATACAATGTTGGAAAGTATCATTGAACTAAAGTTAATTTAAGACACGAGTATTCTGTCATGTTTTGAAAGTATATTCTAATTGGTATAATATGTACTACAGTCGAAAGCCAATTGCTTTACTCTGTGGGCATGCCTTTGGATTTATCTAAAGTAACAGAAACTCTCAGAGTTAATTAAGTTGGCCTGATGCTAACAAGAAATTGTAATGAAAGATTTCAGAATACTGAGAGGTCATTCTATGTTGGAAGAAAAAATGCCACATAAATATATTGAATCATCAGTATTGAATCGCACTTATACATAGCACTGATTCTTGGCTGGTCCTTTGGTTGAAAAATTATCTCTGAAACTGAGTAATGTGGAGCCATCATAAAATGGGCATTGCCTTACAGTAGTACCTATTTTGGGGCATTAGCTGCCTTTCAACGTTTGAGTTTCTATTTCCTCTTATTGAAAATAACAAAATAATCCATTTCTTTTGGATTACAGAAGTTGGGAGACATCATGGGACATTATACATGACTGTGTTTGAAGCCAGAGGGATTGGGTTTAAATCATTCCTTTGCAACTAAATAATTGTCACAAGAAAGGTTAACTTCTACTTTGGCTTTCTCATCTAAAAAAAATGAAAGAGGAAGGAGTAAATTATGTAGTCCTTGTATAGTCCCTTCCAACTTTCCTCCTCTTCAAACCTTTTTTTTCTGTTGAAGAAAGACATGATGCCCTTTATCACTTAATTTCTCCTTGTAAATATACTCATCTAACAAATAATTATTAAACACTTTCTACATTCAGAACACTGCAAAGTGTGTAGAATAAATATAAAGATATCATAATCAGGATCTCAGCATATCAAAGTTCAAAGTTACTTCAGGAAATATCCCTGTCTGTCAAACTAAAATGGAAACAGGGACTAAAAAATAAAAATCCTTGTGGGATATATATATTAAATTCGAAAACCACATATTAGCACCTATATTTTATCACCTATATTTTATTGAGTTTTTCTTTATTGCATATTTGCCATTTATGTTTTAATTTTGTTGAGGCAGCCTGTTGTATCATTGTCTGCAGGTCATGTGTTAGACAACTTTGATCTGGAGTCCATCTTACACATGAACAAAAATGTCCTTTAAAACACCTTAATGAATGATGATTTAGTCTTTGTGTGAAGACATTAAAGGAACTATTAGTTCCTGAAGA
The DNA here is from genome assembly GCF_028372415.1 of Notamacropus eugenii. Classification (NCBI taxonomy): domain Eukaryota; kingdom Metazoa; phylum Chordata; class Mammalia; order Diprotodontia; family Macropodidae; genus Notamacropus; species Notamacropus eugenii. The sequence goes on along the minus strand of NC_092878.1, from coordinate 70,218,400 downwards.
TAGTCATCCATTTTTCCCCCTCATACAACTAAGGCAAAATCTGCATCTCCTTAATTTCCATAATTTCTCTTAAATCTGCCTGGAGGAGCAAAGCAAAACAAAGAGAACCTCTCTGTCAAAGAACTATTTGAAATCAATTTTCATTATTCCCCTCCCTCAAAATGCTACAAAAATAGCGTCTTTTCCTGTTTAAATATTTCTACTAGCTACAATCAAATCTTCCTAGCATTGGAAGATCTTCAGTAGAGCTAGCCACCTTCTTTCTTTTATCTTTCATCATCCACTTGTTATTTGCTTATTTATCTATTTTTCTTTTCATTCATTTGTCTATTTGTTTATTCATGTTTTTTTTTCATTTGTCTACTTATTTGTTCATTCATTAATTTGTTCACCTATCTACTTATTTGTTTGCTTATTCATTTATTCCTTTACTTTTTTTGTATGATTTTATTTCAGGTAAGGAAATTCCCTCTACCAACATAGATACCCAGATACTATGCAATTTATATTTCCAGAATTTTCTGGAGGTACTGAGAGGTTAAACAATTTGCCTAGAGTCTTATAGCAAGTATGTGACAGAACAGAAATTGAACCCAGCTCTTCTTGACTTTAAGGAGAACTCTTCAAGTCACTGTAATGCCTTTCTGACTTGTTGCTGAAGGGGGAGTGGAGGGTAGGAGGGGAAAGCGCATGTATTTTTTAATAGCCTAGTCAGACTCTGCTCCATTTAATTTTTGTTTTTGTCAAAATAACTTTTAATCAAACATAACTGAGGGAGTGACATTTGACATACATGCAACATTTTCCACAAGTGGTTTCTCACTTTTCTGCTTAAAAGATCGAATCATGGGACCAAGATTAGTTATTGCAAATAATAAGAATTGAGACAATATTTACTGTTTTTTTCCTCCTCTGTAATATTCAAATCATTAACTATATTGTTTCCTGAGTCCTGCTTCAGTCACTTTGCATCAGTTCAAAATTTTTCTCATATTTCCATAAACTCCTCCTATTTGCACTTTATTTTTTTTCCTTCTGGAGATCGGTAATTTTATTGATGTAGAAAAATCCCAATTAAGAAACTTTGGATACTAATATAGATTATTGGATATTAATATAGATTAGCAATTTTTCTATTAAAAAATAATGTTGTCTGAGACACTGAAATGGCAAGTCACTTTCCCAGGGTTACACTGACAATATATGTTAAAAATGATTCTTACTCTAGTCCTAAGTTAGAAGCCAAATTTCTACTCACTATAGTATTTTTTCTCATCACTTGGAAAGGGAAAATTTTATTATGTTGCACTAATATACCACAAATTGCTCAACTGATTTTTTCACTCTCCCTGAAATGCATTGCATTGTACTGAGTGCAATATTCCAGGTGTGGTGTCACCAGGACTGAAAAAATGATATAATTGCTTTTTTTATTATATAAAGCATATATCTCACAATCTAAATTCAAAATAGTTTTTAATAAAGATCTCTCTCTCTCTCTCTTTCTCTCTCTCTCTCTCTCTCTCCCCCCCCCTCTCTGTCTCCTCTCTTTCTATCTACTCCATTATATGGTTGACTTATATTGAACATGCAGTCCACTGAAATCATCAGAGTGTTCTCACATTGTCTACTGTAGAATTCTATCTCTCTGATTTTCTATCTAAAACAGCTTACTATTTGAATCAAGGCATAAGAGTTTCCATATTTACATTTATACCTGTAACTTGGTTTTTAACCAAGCCTGCAGTATTTTTAATGAGTCTTTGTCAACTGACAAAGAAAAGGTAAATGATCAAGGAATGGGTACTATACCTTTGGGAAAGATGGAGTTTTATTTTGTTTTTGTTTTTTTATTTGCCTCCCTGTTAATAATACATAGTTCTATCCTCTTTGGGGGGCCTTCTCAAGAGAACTGAAGAGAAAGAGACTACAGAACTTGACCCCTAAACATGTCTCTGATTTCCACCTTATGTCATTAAAGACATTAAGAATTTCTTCGAGGTTGAGATCATATATTTGCTTTTATTTAAAGTGAGATTTCATTTCACTCTTATCAAATAATATATTCATTCTTTCATACTTTCTGCATATTTTAATCTATTGAACTTCTCGAACTTTTGTTTCCTATTAGCTTAGATAAATGTTAGTTGCAATTCCCTGGTTTTTTTTTTAATTAATCTGTCCTTCCCACTAACCATGTCCTATTGGGAAAATTAAAAATAAACAAATATAATGAAAAGTAAGAGCCTCAGTTCATAGGTTCAGAGTCTTTCAGAACAAATCCCCATACCAGCCACATCCATGAACCTCCTTACATTTTAAGTTCATCACTTGTCTGTCAGAAGGTGAGTGTCATATTTTATCTATATTCTTTTGGATTTGGGGTTCATCATTGCATTGATCAGAATTTCCAAGCTTTTCAAAGTTGTTTTTCCTCTATAACATCATTTTGTATATAGTATTTTACTACTAAGTACCTTCACTATCAGTTCATAGAGAAGACACATTTCCACTGAAAATGTCCATTTCTTCATTTCTTATGACATTATAATACTCCATTACATTCATATGCCCCCTCAGTAAGAGGACACTTTCTTGGTTGTCTCTTTTTGTTTATCACCTCAAGAGTTGCTATAAATATTTTTGAAAATGAATAGTTTTTGTTTTCTTTGCAATTAAAGTGTAATAATAATAATATATCAAAGTCAAAGGACATAAACACTTTAGCTACTTTTTTTGGTTCTAGAAATAACAAAGTGTTGCAGTAGAGAGTGTGTTGAGCCAGAAGTCAAAGAAACCTAAGTTAGAATCCAATCTCAGATATTCTATAACTATGTGACCCTAGGTAAGACACTTGACTTCCATTTGCCTCAGCATTCTCAACTGTAAAATGGTGTTAACAGTAGTAACTGATTTCTGGGGTGGTTGAGATAACTATGAAATCTCTTCCCAAAATGTAAAATAACATACAATCATGAACAGATTTGTGAGGCACTCCCCTGTAGACTTCCTTCCAAGCTATCATTAATCTATCTGATTTCATTTTAGACACAGCCTGTCAGCGAATTCATAGCTACTTAAATTTAGCTGCCATTTATTTACCTTGTACAGAAGAATAATATCAGAGACTTAATCAAATGCTTTGCTTAAGTCTAGGCAAGCCACATGAATTGCAGATTCGCAAATCACAAAATTTAACATTATAAGGAGCCTCATCAGTCATTTAGTCCAACCTATATCCCCAAAGGTTGTTGCTGTTGTCATTGCTGCTATACCTATCCATCCAACAGACAGTAAGCTGGCTTTGAGTTGATGACCTTCAATGTGATACATACCAACTACCCCTCAAGCTATCTCATTCTACTTTTTGGACAGCTCTAATTATAAGGAGGCTCCCCTAGCACCAAGCTTCAATTTGCCTTTTTAATTTTTGTATAGTTCTGGTTCTGCTCACTAAGGTTAAATAGAATGAATACTTCTTCTACATGACAGACCTATAATTTCTCATTTCAGTCTTTTCTCTTACATAATGTCATTGATTGCTTCAATTCCTTCTATTATGACATGCATTTAATGCCCTTCAGCACCCTAGTTGACCTGTGATGGACATTCTTCAACTATGTCATCTGTAAAACATAGTTCTTGGAACTGAAGACAATACGTTAGCGGTGTTTTCTTAGGGAAGAATACAGAATGAACATAACCTCCTTTATCCTTGTAGTTATGTCTCTTAGTGCAGTGCAAAATAAAATTTGCTTTCTTTGACTGCCACCTTATATTACTGATGCATTCTGAGCTGATTTTCTATTAAACAAATAAATTTCTACAGGAAAAAAAATAAGAAAACACTATTTTACCATACCTCTCCCATACTCTACTTTGGTAGCTGGTTTTTAAAATCTCCATTTGAATCCTAGTGAATTGCATCTTATTCATTTAGTCCAATATTTTAGCCTGTCAATAACTTTTGGGGTCATAACTCCATCATCCAATGTATTAAGGACCCTTTCCTGATTCATGTCATCTTTAAATTTAAAGTCATAAAGCATTATGCGAGCATTGAAAAAGTTGTTAATGAGCTCACAGAAAAGAATTTTTCACTGAGCAATTTGATTGGAGACTTTCTTGCAAGTTGTCACCAAACCACTAGTTACTATTTTGTCTGCTTTTCACACTGCTTCTGAAATCACTTTATTATATTATCAAGCATGCGTATTTGCATCTTTTGCAAAAGAATAGTATGAAATAAAATATTCAATGATTCAATAAAGTGAAAGCAAATTATAACTACACCTGAGCCACTCATTTATTAACCCTGTCAAAAATAACCCAGTCTAGCATTATCTCTTCTTCATAAAGCCTTGGTAGTTCTTCGTAATGTCTACTTGATTTCTATGTGTTCGTACAATTTTCTCAGGAGTCCAAGTTAAAGTCACCTACTTTGAAGACTTTGTCCTCATTCATTCTGTTCTTTCCATTCTCCTTCCTTCCTTCTTTTCTTCTTCCCTTTCTTTCTTCCTTCCTCTCCCTTCCTCTCTATATCTTTCTTCCTTCTTTCATTTTCATCATTTATTTCCTTCCTTCTTTTCTTCCTTTCTCTTCCTTTCCATCTTTCCTTCGTTTCCTTCTTTCTTTCTTCCTTTCAATTTGGGTATTGACCCTATACTTTGTGTCCTATTACATTTCTCCCATTCTCCATGATTTTTCAAGTATCATTAACAACAATTTAGCTACCAAATTGCTAGTTTTTATATATTTAAAGATTTTGTGTGTATATATGTATGTGTATATGCATATTTATGTATATATGTATACATGCACAAACAAATGCATTTATATGTGACTGTATATTATATATGTATACATGCACATATACATGTATGCATATATGTGTGTTGCATGATGAATTCCCTGTGTATCCACATCATGATAAGATACAAAAAAGACAGACTTAGGTAGATATTTGACAGAGAGTACACATTAGCTGATACTTGCTCCATGAATCTTAGCATGATTAATAGATATACTTCAGTCCTCATCTGCCTGAGCCAAAAACTGGTAAACTTTTCAGGGAATCAGACTACTAACCACCCTTGATTTTGAAGTCTATAAGCATCTCTGTAGTGCACAAGCAAAGAACACATTTTAAGAAAGTATGAATCATTGCTCAAATGGTAGGTTCTTTTTGTTCAGAAGAGCCAATTTATTTCTAAGTGGTGTGGGGTAAGCAAAGTTCTAAAATTCAAAATTCACATTGTACTGATAAAAGAAGTTTTTGTAAGAACTATCTCATTTTGCACATGAAGAAACAGAGAACCAGAAAACTTAAATTAGTTACTTGTTGTATGGCTTTATACATCACTGCAGAAACTAGATGTCAATTGATTTCCCTATAAAGTTAAGTAGTTAGAGTAGAGATGATAATTCTGGGTCATATGACATGTGTTTAAACTAATGGTTCTCCTAATTACTATCTTTATGTCCTTGATTAATTCAGTTTTCTTCAGTTTACTTATCTATGAAATTAAGGGATTTGGATTAGATTATCTGTAAGATCTGTTCTAGCCCTAAATGAGGAGTTTTAAACTTTCACCCACAGATCTCTACGGAGTTCATAGATAGATTTTCAGAGGTCTATGAACTTGAGTGGGGAAAATGTAATCTGTTTCAAAACTATTGTTTTCCCTCATAATCCTATTTACATTTTTAATTTTAAAATATTTTTTTGAGGAGTTTAACTCTTTTGTCAAAGTGGCTCATGGCAAAAAAAAAAAAAAAAGAAAGAAAAAATACATATTAAGAAGTCCTAACCTAAATTATATGATATCAAAATTCTCTTCTAATTTTAAATTATTGTGACTTGCCCAACATTATCCAGCTAATATGTGATCTACCAGTGACTTGAATGGAAGTATTTTAACTAAAAATCTAGTGATCTTTTCACTTGATGACATTGTTTACTTAATTTAAGTAGTATTTAGAGTATAAAAAAAAGTTATCATGAGTTCTTTCATGGTCCAGTTCTAAAAAACAACCCTTACATCTTCTTTCACATTACTCTATATTCATGTTCTTTGTGTCTCCGCCAAATTAACCTACATGCTGTTCCTCATATGTGCCATAACATCTCTCTATTTTGACTTTTCATACCTCTTGCACTTGGAATGTACTCTCTCTTTACCTCTAACTTCTTGTATATTGCCAAGGAAATATTCACAGCACTAAGAGCAACCACAAATATGCCTGGGCAGTTCTGAATCACAAAGTATAACAGACTCTTCACGTAGAAGGCAGAAGAAAAATATTTATTCAGACAGCAGAAAGCCAAATCCATCATAGTAACCAACAAGTCAATACATATTAGCACTGCAGGAGACAAAACCATTCACAGGCCTTCTCCCCCTCCTCATCCTCACTGGGACCTTCCCACAAGCAAACACTCACAAGACTAGCTGTTCTTGCCTGTGTCTTCTCTTTCCCTCCACCCTAACTGTTCTCATCAACTTTCTCTCAGCTCTGCTCCATCCTTCTAGTTCCACTTACTCAGCAAGCTCCTCCCACCACATGTGACTTAGGCTTCTACGGGATTTAAGCAGGTCACATAGGCTTAATGAATGGGAAAGATTTTCCTGTTTAAATTACCATTACACTTGTACACTGTTTGACTCTTTTCATAGTCCACCTCGTAGGCCATGCCCTGTGTGAAGCTATTCCATTTATATTGATTATTTGTGTTTTCTTTCTTGAATATTTATATCTAAATTTGTTTTTTCCATATTATATCCCCAAATAGAATGCAGTTCTTTGGGAAAAGGAAATATATATGCATACATGTACATATATACATGCATATACATAGGTATGCATGTATATATATGCATGTATAGATATATATGTGTGTTAAATAACATAAGGAAAAAATATGTGTAAGATGACCTTTCCTAAATAAACTAGAGAAAGCACTAGCATTAAGTTTGGGGAAACAGGAAAAGATTCTCACAAAAGATAGTTTTTGATTGGGATTGGGAAAGGAAAGTTCTAGCTATAGGGGATTTCCAATGAAAATTATTAGAGTCTGCAGATATAGTGTCCTCTACAAAGAACAGCAAGAATGTGAGTATCATTAGATCACAGAGTATAAGAGTGGGAAATAGAATATAAGAAGACTGGAAAAGTAAGGGAGGGATGTGTTGTAAAGGGCTTTCAATGTCAAAGACAATTTTACATTTAGTCCTGGAGGCGATAGGGAGCCATGGCAGTTTATTGTGGGTGGGGAAGGAGTTGATATAGTCAGGTCTGTGCTTTGAGAAGATTAATTTGAAAACTAAGTGGAAGAGAAACTGGAGTAGGGAGAGATTTGAAGCTGGAACACCAACCAATAGACTATTAAAATAATCCAAATGTGAGGTGATGAGGGCTGACACTAGTATGGTATCAGTATCAGAGAGAGAAGGGGTGGAAATAAAATGTGAAGATTAGAGTGGACAGAACTTGGCAACAGACTGTATATGAAGAGTTAGAATGAATGATAAGTTTTATGTAATACCTAGGGTGTGAGCTTGTGTGATAAGGATAATGATGTCCTTGTCGCAAAATAGGGAGGTTTGAAAAGGAGGAGTTTTTGGAGAAAAAAGCCATGAGATCACTTATGGACATACCAAGTTTAAAATATCTATAAGATATCCAATTTGAGATGTCACATGGGCAGTTGAAGACATGACTCAGGAAATTATGTCTGCCTAAGCAGATCATTAGCATACAAACTAATATTTTTAAAATGGGAGTAGACAAGATCACCAAGTGAAATATTGAAAAGGGAGAAGAGACAAAAAGAAACTCAGAATGGAGTCCAAGCAACATGGCTAGTAGGTATGAACTGAGTGATGATCATGAAGATAGGAGGACAACTAGGATAAAAAAAAAATGTCATGGAAAACCTAGAGAGACCAGAATGTCAAGGAGAAGAGAATAATGGAAATTGTAAAAGTCTGTAGAGAGATCAAAAAGGACAAAGACTGAGAAAAAGTCACCGGATTTGGAAATCAAGTGATTATTGATATACCTGATGAAAGTAGTTTTGGTTGAATGATGAAGTTGGGAGTCAGATAATAAAGAGTTAAGAAGTGAGAGGGAAGGTAGTGAAAGTAACAGTCATAGGTAGGCTTCTCAAAGAGTTTAGCCACAAAAGGAAGAAATATAGGAAAAACAGTTTGTTTTGTTTTGTTTTGTTTTTGTGAGGATAGGGTATATGTGGTCATGTATGCACACATTAGGGAAGCTAGAAAATTTTTTAAAAAGACATTAAAGATAATTAAAAGGATGGAGATGATAGAGGAAATAATATCCTAAAGAATATGGAAAGAAATGTGATCTTTTCTCCATGTACAGAGGTTTTGGAAAGGGACAAAAAGGGCTGAAAGAAGAGAGTGGCCAATGGCATCTAGGTGGTTTGCGAGGAGGAGGAGGAGGAAGAGGTGGAGGAGTAGAGAAGAGGAAGCTACTGACAAATGGCTTCAAATTTTTTAGTAAAATATGAGGCAAGATTCTTAGCCGTTAGGTGGATAGAATGAGAAATCATTGGGGATTTGAAGAGGGATGAAAAGTTATAAAGGATTCACTGTAGTGAGTGGGATAGTGACTTCAATAGGGAGGTATACAAAAAGATTGTCTTTACTATACTGAGGTCCCAGTTGAGTTTATGTAACATAAACTTGTAGTGATTTTCTAGACCTTAATTATAGCAGTGTGTATATAGGAGAGAAAACAATGGATAGTAGGAATGATCTGAGATTAAGCCTTGATGGGGCCAAATCTGCAAGATGATTTGGGGAAAGAGATTCAGAGAAAAGAACAGTGCAGAGTTCAGCTCATTCACCAAGAAGTCAAGATAAGAAAAGAAGAGGGTGTAGGTAGTGTAAGGTTATATACTGGGAAAGAGATGATGGGTCACATGATTGGAAGGACAAAGAACAAGGTTGAGGATGTAAGGCAAAAGGATGGATGAAATGACAGCTCATTATCACATAAAGGAGTTTGAGAGTTGATGAACATAGAAGTAGTTCACTTGACGGTGATGGCAAAATTAAATGTATGACTATCTTTGTATGTGGCTGAGGTGGGCTTGGTCATGAGAAATAACTGTTGACAAACTATGGTTAAGGTACTTGAGAAACTATCAATGTATGCTGTAGTCAGATGGATCTCATAGCTTCATGTAGATACCATGTTAATTCCTACCTCAATGTCTTTGTTCAAATTCTTCTATTTTGTTAGAAAACTGTTCCCTCTCCTTTTTGCAGATTGAAATTCCACCTATCCTTTCATCAGGTATACTTTAAGTCCCACTTACATGGAAATATCTTCCCTGAATATCTTGACATGTAATAAAAATGTCCCTATCACAGGTTGTGACATCTTCAACTTCATTTTCAAAGAAATTTAATCAGTTCACTCAGTCAACTAATAAGAATTTTAGCATGAAAGTATTTGGTTTAAATCCACATCATTTTTGTAACTATCAGTTTTACAGGAATCAAGTCATTAAACATCTCTGGGTCTCAAGTTCCTCATCTGTAAGGTAATATTTTGGTCTAGATAATTTCAAATGTCTGTACAATCCCCAAAACATGTAGCTTTTTGCTTCATAATAGGCACTCTCCATAAGTTGCCATGACTGATGAAAAATCATCCCCTGCTATTGGCCAAACTTCTTAGAGGCAACACGATACAGTGAAAAGCATTCAAAATTTAAACTCATGAAAGCGACATTCAAATGCTGGTTTTGTCATACCTAAATTCATATCCCGATTCTACTACCTACTACTGTGTGACTTTAGACTAGAAAATAGATTTGAATTAATGAACTTTTCCTCACTATGTATTTAACACTACCAACAACCAATTGAAAGATGGAATTTTTTTATACCAAATTCACCAAAAATCTTAGGAGGGAATTGAATAAAATAAGCATGATGATTTAGTATTTCTTTTTTTTAACAGCTGTCAAAGCCATTTAATCCAAGTATCAAAATAAACATGACCTTAGAACCATGTTTTTTGAATACTGTATCTTACAGATTTTCCAAAATAAAGAAGCATATTCAATCACTTTACACTAAAATATTAGTGAGAGAAAAAATATTTTTATGATTAATAATAAAATATTTCACAAGAATGCTTATTTAATATTTATTAATTCCTTTAATATTGTGGTGTTTTAGAATTCATATAGTACATCAGTATAAAAGGGCATCTCCATAATTTACATGTACTAAAATTCTACTAATGGTGTATATGATAAAAAATGTTTAGAAACCACTGCTCTAGAGGATGACGGGTAGGGATGGAATAAGAGAAAAATGTGGGGAGGGAGGTTAGGCAATGTTTCTATGTTTCATTCACTATTTGGCTACCATAACTAATCACCTTCATATGTAGTTTTATTTAGCACTTTTGTCTCTGACAACACAAAGCTTGTCTCTTTCAGATTTAATGTTAGAAGGTGACGATTCAGTCAAAACATGCCTGAACGCATGCTGTGCCCCTGATTGCGCCTCAGAATTATGGCATTACGCCCTCTCTCGCTTTTGCTTCCCCTCCTTTTTTCTTTGACTTTCATCACCTGAGTGTACAAGTGTGCTAGATTTTTTTTTTAATCATTTAAATGCAAGAGTGTGAGGGAATTGAAATATCATCACAGGTGCCCTGGTAATATGCAGATAATACATATAATCTTTATTTGTATTTTCAAAGAACACAGAATTATTAAAACTAAAAACATTTGGAGTCAGAGCTTAGGATCATATATTATGGATAAAAAGTATGATAGTTCTAAAGGTTTTTTTCCAAGGGTTTTTTTAATCATGGCTAAAACATGTGGTGAGCTGATGAGCTACTGCAAGTGAATTTAATCTAAACATGCAATGGTTTATGAAAGCTGTCAAAACCAAACACAATACAATAAAATTTAATTTTCCTTTTCTACCATTTAATATTTTCTAACATTTGCCATTTGTTTATTAGATTTATGCATAACCTATTATCCAAATAGCTTAAACATAATACAGAGAATATTAAACAAATGTCTTTCATATATACCTTTCCAGAGTGGATTGGGTAAAGAGAAGAAATTTCTAAAAGACTGCTAGGTGTGGAGAAAGGAAATCTCGGCCAAAGCCTAAAAGGCAATTTGCCCTATAATATGTTTTTATGTGCAAAATTTCCTGGAAAATGATTTTTCACTGGAAAGAGATTATGAAAAGAAAAATAAAGCAGGCCGAGTTCACTTTGAGGGTTGAATAGATGAATCTGATTGTATACTTACTTGCTGCTCATGTTCTAGTCCAAAAGCTTTCAAGCTTATGACCTGACAGGGGGAAGGACAATGTTTAAGGATAATTTGGTTACTGAATTTTGCGTCATTTTTTGCTTGTATTTTTCAATTTTTATTCTGAATTTAAGAAATAAAACAAACATTTCCATAACAAAATAGAATAGAAAAAAAAAGAGGATTACATCTGAAACTGCAGACCTACCTATTCCTTTTAAATACACTACAAAGATCATGTTTTTGTGAACTGGAAATTTATTCTTTTATATTGAATCCTTTACGTTCTTCTGTGTACATGGAAATATTTCTTTTTTTATCTTTCGCTGTTTTGTATTTAAGCTCAAAATGAATAAAAGATTCAAATAAATAAATAAATATTTGTTGACCAAATGAATGATTGGCTTGCAGCCAAGAGGACCAAAATCACAAATGGCTTTCAGTTATCCCTATGGAAGTGAAGATGAGCCATGGCCCACAGCAGGGCTCCACAGGGCCTCTGAATAGATTTTAGGGGGGTCCATAAATATTTTAAAATATTCTGATAATTGTATTTCAATATAATTGGTTCCTTTTGTTATCTTATATATTTTATTTTATGCATTTAAAGACATTCTTCTGAGAAGGGTTCCACAGGCTTCACTAGATTGTCAGAGAAGTCCATGACCCCAATACAGGTTAAGAAACCTGGGTTTAGAGAATCCCCAAATCACTCCTTATAATCATTCCTCTTGGAGAGTTTGAGGACAGCAATTAATCTTTCTCATTCAGAGCCTATATTCTTGGCATTTGGAAGACTGCCTTGGCTCAGAGGCTTAAAAGGGTGCTCACTCAGAAGAGGAGGGAGTTAGTAAGAGACGAAATATCTGCTGCAGAGGATTTGCAAAATGTGCAAGTCTAAAAATTATCTTTTCTTTTTTCTTACTTGCTTAGTCCTCATCATCCACCTCTAATAAATATATCCACAGATACTCCTCCAGAGGAGGGGAAGTGAGTGTCATGTGGATAGACTCTGGAGTTGGGAGGGACCTTAGAGTATGAGCGCTGGAAGAAATCTTAGAAGAGGAACCTTAGAACACAGAATGTCATGGCTACAAGGGACCTTAGAGTATAGGCTGTCAGAGCTGGGAGAGAGCTCAGAACAGAGAATCTCAGAAATGAGAGGGACCTTAGAACATAAAATGTCATCTGTGCTAACCCTTTATCAAATCATGATCATTCCTAATAACTGATTTTTTGACCTTTCACCTTAGAACTTAGAATGTTGGAGGTGAGAGGAACTTTAGAACACAGAACATAGAATGCCAGAGCTGGAAGAGACCTTAGAATCTAGAATGTCAGATGTGGAAGAAGAGATTTCAGAACATAGAATACCAAATGCTATAGGTGAAGGGAACCTTAAAACAAAAAATATTTGGAAGGGATCACCTAGTTCAAACCCTAGACAGCTAGATGGCTCAGCTGACAGAGTCCTGGGTCTGGAGTCAGGAAGACTCAGACATTTACTAGTGTTGTAACTCTGAGCAAGTCACTTCACCACTGTTTGCCTTAAGAAAGAAATTGCAAACCACTTCGGTATCTTTGCAAAGAAAATCCCAGGGACAGTATAACCCATGGGGTCACAAAGAGTTAGACACAACTGAATGACTGAACAAGTTCAAACCCTGAACTTTATAGATGGAGAAACTGAGGCAAGGAGAGTCAAGTGGCCCAAGGTAATAAGTGCAGCATGGAGCAGAGCCAGGATTCACAGCCAAGGTCTCTAACTCCAATCCATGTTTTGTTTTGTTTTTCTTTTTTTCCCATGGTGCCATGTTGCCTTTAATCATCCATCTCAGCAAGGATGGAACTGGCCTTGTTGACTTAGCCATAGGATAGCCAGCCATGCATGGAGGCAAATGTCCAGGGACTGAAGCCACCTAGATCTGGCTTCGATCCATTCTCTGCCGCCCACCTGACCTCCCCACTCACTGATGCACTTGTTCCTATCAGGGTTGCGGGCATCATAGTATCCAGGTGGGCAGGATGGCAGGCAGATTCCAACCTGCCCTATGTCGTTCCTCTCCAGCAGGATGCAGAGTTTAGGGGAGGGAGTACTTAAGGCGACCATTGAACTCGGAGCAAGCTCACACTTGGCGCAGGTCTGACTTCCCTCTGGGCTGATCCGCCTCTGCCTCTTCCCCTTCAACCCTCGGCTGCTCCCAGCGAGATGCATCCAGCTCAGAGTGAGGACCACCACCACCATTCAAGCCGCAGTCACTCCCCAGCCCCTGGCACCCTGGATGCCAGCGTGGTCCGGGGTCACCCGGCTCCAACTAGTGGCTGCAGAGCTGGGTCAGCGAGGTGGGTCCCAGGTCTGGACCACAGCTCACAGCTCCCACAATCTCAGTGGGTAATGAAAATGGGCAGGGGAGGCGCAGCTCTGCTCTCAGCCCCACAGGGAATTTCGAAGTCTCTTCCAAGCTTCGGAGGCTTGGGGAGAGGTGAGAAGAGGGGCGCCGTCACAGGCAAAGACAGCTGCTTTAGAACTGCTGGGACATTAAGGCAGGCTCCCACCAGACTGAAACCTCGCTTGGTTTCGCAGTCCCCCAAATCCTATTATGCTTGGGACCCAGCTATCCTGTTTGGTCTGATGCAGTCCCGAAGGCAAGGACAGCGGCCCAGGCAGGGCCAGCCCCGTGTGCCCAGCCCCGTGCGCCCAGCCTCCCGCGCCCCCTCTCCTCCACTTAGCTAAGCTCAGCTAGCTCCTCCAGCTCCCAAATTGCTCTATCTGCAGGCAACCGAGCAGAGCCCGAGGCTCACCCTCTCTGGGGCTGGTGCCGTCATTGTTTGACCTTCTCCTGAAAACCCATTGAAGAGTGCATTTAGTGCTATTGCTTTAAACCGGGAGGAATGAGAGGGGGCTTATTTATTTCTGATTCTTTTCTTTTTTTCCTTTAGGATACGTACATTTTGATCCCAACAGCAAACAATCTGTCTTCAAAGTTTAACAAGGAAAAGAGTTTGATGCTTATAGTTTCTTTCCAAATATTTCTTCAGCATGTTCACCCTTATTCCAGTGATGCATAGGGTATCATATAGAAATACCTAATCCTTAGGTTAAATAAAACAATTGACTAAGATTTAATAGAGTCAGAGAGTGTCTTGACACTCACACAGACTTAAGTCTTCTGGCATCTACAGTCTCTGGCAAAACCATTCATACAGTACCTTGGGATAGAATTTCTCAGACATTATCTGTCCACATGAGAGATGTTACAAGAATAGTTAATACTTTGATCTGCCAATATTTAAAGATTACACACGACCAATCTGTGCTCATTTGAAATCATTAACAGGCTGACCGAATGTGATTCAGCCCAGTTTCTGTGTTCCTACGGTCCCCTGGTCTTCCTGCTATTGATTTCTTGATCCAGCTCATTATCCATTTGTAGCACCTGTCTAGGATATGGATATTGATGTCTTACTAGTCCAGTAGTTTACAAGATCAGAGAGCTGTATCTAGAAGGTATCTGGTCTTACCCACTTAATATATAGATTAGAACATTTGAGGCTAAAGAAGATTATTAGATTTGCCCAAGATTTTATGAGAGTTAAGGGATTTGAACTGAGGTCTTTGGCTCCAGAGATAGCCCTCTGTACAACATTGCCATTTCATTTTATTTTAGGACTTGATGTAGTTAACATGACATCATTATTGAATTCTGCTAATACATGTATTAATAAGGGATCCCTTAGTGTGTTCAAACATATACACACATATACATATATGCTACATACATGTATGCATGTGTACTACATTTATATCTATATGTTATATATAATGTTATGTAGGTAGCTCAGTGGTATAGCAGATATAGCACTGGACTTACAATCAGGAAGACCCATCTGTGTGTTTTCAAATATGGCCTCAGACACTTACTAGCTGTGTGACCCTCAAAAAGTCACTTAATCCTGTTTGCCTGAGCTGTTTTTCTGCAAAAATGATATGGAGAAGGAAATGTCAAACAACTCCATTATCCTCCCAAGAAAACATCAAGTGGTGTCATGAAGAGTTGGACATGACTGAACAACAAAAACAGATAATATTATATACTCTTTTAATGTTAATGAGATTTATGTTAATGAAATATCTTTCCTGCCCACTAATGGGCCTCAAATTAAGGGATCCTTGTTTTACAGGAAGGCCCACACCATTTGTTAACTGCAAAGAAGGCACTGGGTTAGGAGGGTCATGATCTCAGGCTCTGAGAAGTGTATATATACTCTGAGGTGAGGTTTTGCTTTGGGGGCTTGGAAGAAAGTTCATGTGCCAGATGAGAGTCTAGGTAGCCATCCTCCTCCCCCCCAGCCCCTGGCTCTGAGAACCCAGATGTTGGTGCTTCTCTCTCCGATGACTATGTATGTATGTAATGGTCAGAGAGCTGGCTCTGTCCGGTGATCTGTGATGTGTATCACAGTTAGAAGCCCTGTCTGTTCTTTATTTCTTTGCTTGTATTTTCTCTGTTGATGAATGTAATTTAAGTAGATTGTTGATCCCTAAAAAGTTACTTTCCTTTTAGAAAAGAAGATCTAAGAACCTGTACAGCAAGCACTCCTGTGGATGCCAGGGTGCTTGCTGCCACAACTTTACAATCAGTAAAAGTACTATAACAATTTATGATATATCATATATGTATCAATAAGTGTATGTATATGTGCCTATATGTATCCATATACATATGTGTTCTATGTATGTATATACAGGTACACACATATAGATAGATAGATGTGCATATGTGTTTGTGTGTGTGCATGCACTGCAGAATACATTTCATGCCACTGTTGAATATCTTATATAAACCTATGACTTTTTGCTTCATGTTGCCTTTGAAGTTATATTCAGCAGAAGTTTGAATACCATTTCCATCTCTATATTTGTAGTAGAGTCTTGAATAATTTCAATTTCCATGTGAGTTATATTTTATCTGAACTTTTAGTCATACTAAACAGTTTGCTACCACAGTCTTTTAATACCAATATCATCCTGGTCCTGCAAATATGAAAGCAGATCATGGGGGGAAGGGGAAGCATTCTATATACATAATGGCAAATAATCTAAAGGAGAATAGAAAACTGTGCAAAAGGAGGTCAAATAATGTCATGTTATATTTTATGGAGTATATGCATGAAAAAAGAAAAATAGGAAGTCTGATCATGTAATAAGAGTGAATGGAAACAAATGAATACAAATGATAAATTTTATCCCAAAATATTAAAAGAAGGTGGTGGAGCCAAGGTGGCAGAGAAAAAGCTGCAACTTTCCTGAAAAATTCCCCTCCAAGCAACTTTAAAGAATACCTCAAAACAAATTCTGGAATGGCAGAACCTACAAAATGATGGAGTAAAACAATTTTCCAGGATTAGACAACTTAGAAGTTCAGCAGGAAAGGTCTCACTGGGGTGGGAGCAGAACACAGTCCAGGACAGGAAATGCCTGGGAAAGCTAGCAGAGGGCCTTGGGAAAGCAGAACCTATAACAGTGGCTTCCAAAGCTTTCCATCCACAGATGGTGAGGGGGTCAGGAGATTAAAGGGATCCCTTTGCTGGCACTGAGTACAAGACTATATTGCATTGCCTATACATGGATCCATGTTGCAGTCTAGGTCACAGTTTCAGGGCAAGGGGGCCCAGAGCTTACCTTTGGTCACAGTTCCAGAGAAGAAAAGAGTGGTGACTCACAGACCAGAGCACAGACCTCAAGAGTTGCAAGAACACCTCTCCTTAAATCATACCACCAGGGAAGAACTGAAGACTTACAGACCTCCAGAATTAGCTCTGAAAACAGCTGAACAGAAAAATCTGAAGTGTGAGACAGTGTCCCCTCCATCCCCAGAGGAGAGCTCAACTTAAACATCAAGTTAAAAGTCAAGAAACAGGCTGAAAAATGGGCAAAGAACAGCAATAAAACTCAATCATAGAAAGTTAATATGGTGACAGGGGTGGTCAAAACAGAAACTCAGAAGACAATAAGGTCTGCTACATACAAAACCTTAAAGAAATATGTGAATTGGTCTCAGGCTTAAAAAGAGTTCCTGGAAAAGCTCAAAAAGGAAGAGCTTAAAAATCAAATAAGAGAAAAAATGAAGGAATAAAAAAGAACTTAGTATGACGCAGAATATCATTAAAAGATTCAACAATTTGGTAAAGGAGGCACAAAAAATATTGAAAAAGATAATGCCTTATAAAACAAAGTAGCTTAAATGGTAAGAGAGTCACAAAAGTTCATCGAAGAGTTGTCAAATGGTTAACGCATACAAGAATTCACAGAAGAGAAGAACTCCTTAAAAAAAAGCAAAATATTAAAAGAGAAGGCCTCCACAACATTGGATATTGTACTCAGTGAGTTCAGGACAATATCTAAGATTGTAAATTATATAGAAATTGATGAACTGCATGGTAAAATGTGTTTCCACATTGGGATTTCCCTAAATTGAGGAAATCACAAATCTTGATAGGAGAATAAAAAAACAAAACGAAACAAAAACCTTAATGTACAAATGATTGTGTTGTAAGGAAAGTTTTCTATGAACTTTAAAGCACAATACAGATGTAAGTTCTTTTAACTATTTTCAGTATTTTCAAAGGAAAATTGTTAGCTCACAAGAAAACAAAGATAAATACATTGATTCATCATAGATATATGAGAAGATATAGTTCATATCATGTACTAATCACCAATCCACTGTTACCTACATAATAAAATTATTAATTCAATTTAATGTAATTTTTCTAAAGTAGCTTTAGCCTCTGTGAAACAGCAAGTAAGCATTAAACTATTACCACTTTGCTTGTTTTAATTTTGATCTTTGCCAGTGCAATATATTAAAAAAGAAAATTATATTCACTCCCTACTTCATTTTTAGAAAAGTAACACAGCAGACATCATTTAATTCAAATCTTAAATCTATTTCTCTACAACCCTGATCTCTTTATCAAGAGAATATATTAAATTTATCATTTTTATGCTAACATGAATTCTCTGTATTGCTGAATCAAAAGAGCCCCTATCATTCCCCCAGACATTAATTTTATCTGCATGCTTTAGATGGACACCAGGACTGTTTTTTATGACAGCATATTATAAAACAAAAAGAATGGAGCAATACACTTCCAGAAGTGGTTGCTGTTCTCTTAATGTATTGACCAGGTTTGTGAGGACCTCAGCATCTTATTCAATTTCTCCAAAAATGGTGCCTTTCTGATTATACTTAGAAAGCATGGCGAAATGGCTAGCTGAATGTGAGAGTATGATCTTTGAAGCTGTTAAGGCAGAGCATTCTTTTGCAGGTGTCTTATTCCCCTTTATTTAGCCTCAGGTCATGAACCTAGATAGTGTTAACCTGTTCTGGAAATGTGATTCAAGTTGTTTTAGTGCCCAAGGTGGAATATCAAAGAGCACATTCAAATCAAGATGCATGGGTTCATTGTGGAGTCTGTGCAAAGCAGAGAAATCTAAAAAGGACTGCATCTTAAAAACTGCTTCAATGTGCCATAACTGCTCAAAATGTTTTTGTGAAAGTGAAATAAATAGATATAATTATCCAGTCACCCATTCCACAAGGTAGGGGAAATGGCTAACAGATATAACTCCACTTTGGAGTGCTATTGTCTTAACTTGAAGAAGAGTTCCCCATCTCTTATGCTCCAAAGTTTCAGGGAAAATGATTCCACTTTATCTGAACTTATCTTTAAAAGACCTTATGTGAGGGACTTCAAAAAATTGTTCAAGAAGGCTTTTTATGATTAATAGAAATCAACTTTGTGTATGGAAAGAATGGGAGATGATCAATTTTGGATTTAAAAAAACTTCATATTTATACAGTAATATATAAAGCACTTCTTTGCATGAGTCCTTTGCATGAGGTAAAAGTATTATTATATGCCTTTATTCAGATGGGGAAACTAAGGTTCAGAAATGCACATTATTCTGGATGCATGCCTTCCCCATTATTTATCTTAATGTCTTACAATTTCTTGCCTTTGTGTTTCTCTAAGTCTTCTGCAGTCTCTTGAATACAAACTGCCAAATAAGTTTGTGAGTCATTGCTATCAATAGTCATGGCTTCAAATATTGGGCACAATTCATCTACCTGGTTTTAGAACCCTTTACACATTAACAATGTCTCTGTCTTTTACTTTGCGGTGATCAATTATGTGGTAACTATCTGATGGTTTTATCTCTTTGATCATTTCATTTATATTTAGTCCTTTATCCGTTTACCATTTCTTCCCATTTAACTCTTTTTGTGGAAGGGACACGGTCCAGTTTCTGAAAGGCATTTAGAGTTATTCAGAGGCCTCTAAAACCTCCAGGTTGATGCCATTTAGGTAGAGTGTGTGAATGTCTAAGTGAGGGATATGTTTTCCTTTATAACAGGGTCCTCTTAATCTAATAGGTAGGCTATAAGTATAAGGACACTCATGATACATGTAGAAAAGTGTTCCCTCTCCCATTCTTCATATTGTGGGTTCAGGAGACATAAGGAACAGTTGATTATGATAGCATTTTTGCCAAGTTATTTAGACATAAGACATTAGGAAGATGGATAAAGAAACAATGATATTTTCTTGTGTCGATTAGGTATCACAGAAATATATAATAGGAGTTAGAATTATCATCAATTTTAACTTAGTAGTACCATATCACAGAAGACATTATCACATTCTGGGACTTGTTACAGCAAAAGTAATATCAAGGAAGAAAAAGGAGAAGAAGAAGAAGAAGAAGAAGAAGAAGAAGAAGAAGAAGAAGAAGAAGAAGAAGAAGAAGAAGAAGAAGAAGAAGAAGAAGAAAAAGAAGAAGAAGAAGAAGAAGAAGAAGAAGAAGAAGAAGAAAAAGAAGAAGAAGAAGAAAAAGAAGAAAGAGAAGAAGAAGAAGAAGAAGAATTTCTGAGCCTTAGAAGAAGAAATATTTGATAGTTTCCCCAGTTTCCCTATCTCTAGGGAATCTTAGCCCCAGAGGATCAAATGATTTTTAAAAATTCTGACTTAAATAACTGCATAAATTTTATTGGTTCTCTTGACAACATTTCATTCTTGGTATAACATGACATTTGAAGGATATGAGCAAGTTCCCCAGTGCCTGGTAATATCTTCTCCATTGCCTTACAATGCTGTCCATAATTCATAAGACTATAAATTTAGAGCTACAAACCCCTTAATTTTCCACATGAGGAAATTAAACCCCAGAAAAGTTTAGTGGTTTGCTCAGATTGGCACAGTCAGTAAGTGCTGGAGGTAGGATTTGAAACCAAGATTTCCAAAACCAGTACTCTAGTCATCTCAGCATGCTGCCTCTGCTACTTTTTTTAAGGTTTTGTTCTTGGTTAAGTCTGTGTCAATCTATGCTTTCTCTTTTAAAATACAAATATTCCTAGAGGAACTAAATAGTCCAAGTGAGTCCTATTCGCTCCCACTTTAGTGTGAATTAGTTGGTCAGATTCCTTTTCTGTTTAACTGACAGTTGAGGAAGTAAGTGTTTCTAGGAAGAGGACAAAGGGAGCCTTTTGTACAATGAAGAAGCATATATGTTGAGCAGGTTAGAAAAGAGGCTGTGGACAGTTCACCTCTAGCATGAGGACATAAGTAGCCTGGGACTAGTGGTAAGATTAAGAGAGAACACTGAGGTGCTAGGACATCAGATGACTGAATATTTTTTTTTTAACCTAGCTCACAATTTCTCTGTTTTTGACATTTTCTCCATAGATAAAGATGTGTAGACACAAGAATGAGCCTATAGACAAATGAGAAGAGGAAAAGTTCAAAAAGAAGTGTTTATAAAATTAGCAGTCAAATAAAGTGCATGTTGGCCACTCTAATAAACATAAATTTAACTAAAAACATGTCTATTCACATACACAAATTTTTATTTCCTTATTTCCTTGGCCAAGGAAATACATGATAGGGAAATTTTTTTTTAGTGTTTTAAGTGGAAAGCTGTTCTCTCAACAACTGGGAACTGTTGTTGTTAAGAAGGAATGCCTGCCAGGCAACCAGATCCTAGAAGCGCTGTGGTATTACCTTCCCTGTTTGGAATGTATTCAAATGGAAAGGTAGAATCTGTCATTCATCTGAATGAATATTGTGAAGTATGAGGTGAATTCAGTGTATGCAGCTGGTATTCATTCACCTTTTTTCCTATTTGGGAAATATATGTGGCCACTCAGAAATGTAGAAGGATGAGAACCCATAATTGGTGATTGTATAGCCGAAAGTTCTTTTGCTCAACAGTAGAAGCCAATTATATGATCAGGGTGTCTAAATCTCCACTTTCACAAACATCAGTTGCAGCTCTGGTCCCTGAAGATATATAGACTTTGCCACAGAACTCATATTGCCCATCAGATTGATTTTTTTCTGCTTACAATTCATTTATATCTCTTTTTCCCCTATTTTGATTTTTATTTAATTCATTGGACCACAAATTCAGAGATTCAGAGTCATAATGGATGTAAGAATCATTGCATCCAACTTTCCTCATTCCTCACAGGTGAGGAAACTGAGACTCAAAAAGTTTAGATGAACTTCCATAAGTCACATAAGTAATGACAGAATAAGGTTTCAAACCAACATCCCATGATTCCAGATTAACTTCTTTTATTTCCACTGTGCAATGTTTCCTCTCTCTTTTTTTCTCTCTCTTCCTTTGGCTTGACATGAGCACAATAAAAAAATGTTGTATATGATATAGACAAAAAAACAAATGTCAGAGGAAGGCCTCGAATGATAAAATTTCTCATTGATGGTCTATCTAATTGAGATAAAAAAGTCATATCAGAAGAACTAGTTCATGTTGGGACAATTATAAACAATGGTATAATTTTGTATGCAAAATAAATATTCCATGTCTCCTCATTCCATCCAAATTAATCCAATGTTACAAGCTTTTGTTAGGTGTTAATTTTGTTCAAGTTATTATGAAATATGCACATATGGATGTTCACATAAGTAATATATTTTACACATATTACTGAGTATGATATATATATGTATATTAAAAAAAACTTTAAAAGAAACTCCACATTCAGAATCTAAAAGTAAAAATAAATACAAGTTCCCCAGAGAAAAGTGTGAAAATGCCAAGGAATTACATTCAAGATCATATGAGATAATACTGTAATTATCATAAAGAAAAGAAAATCTTGAAATAACATATTCCAAGAAGCAAAATGTAGACCTGAAAACCATGCAGAACTTTTTACAGTCAAAATGAGGGGAAAGAATAAAAATTTTTATAGAAGAGAATACTTTCAATCATTGCTAATGGAAATATCAGAGCTCAAAGGATATGATCAGGCAGTTTTCAGATGAAGAAATTAAACTATCTATAGGTATATGAAAAATTGCTCTAAATCACTATTGGATAGACAAATACAAATTAAACCAACTCTGAGGTACCACCTCACATCTATCAAATTGACTAATATGACAGAAAGAAATGATAAGTATAGGAGAAGATACGGGAAAATTGGAACAGTAATGCATAATTGGTGGAGTTGTGAACTGATTCAATCATTCTAGAGAAGAATTTGGAATTGTATCCAAAGCAATATGAAATGATGCCTATCCTTTGACACAATAATATACAAAAGACACAAAAAAGATCATTAAAAAGGAAAAGGACCCACATTACAAAATTATTTATAGCACCTCTTTTTTTGTGGTGACAAAAATTAGGGGGAATAGCCTAACAAGTTGTGGTATATGAATGTGAGGGAATACAATTGTCTTAAAAGAAATGATGAGCAGACAGATTTCAGAAAAAGCTGGAAAGAGTTACATGAACTGATGATGAGTGAAGTAGGTAGAGCATTGTACATAGCAACAGCAACATTGTGGCATGATTAGCTATGACACACTTAGCTCTTCTCAGCAATACAATGATCTAAACCGTTCCAAAAGAATCATAATGAAAATCTTATCCATATCCAGAGAAATAACAATGGAGTCCAAATGCACATCAAAGCACTCTATTTTCCCATTTTTGCTTTTTTTCTTTCTCATGGCGTTCCCTTTTGTTCTGATTCTTCTTTGCCAACATGATTAATAATGAAATGTGCTTAATATGATTGTACACATATAACTTATATCAGATTGCTTGCCATCTTGGAGTGTGGAGAATAGACAAAGGGAGAAAGAAAAGAATGCAACTCAAAATCAAATAAAAATGAATGTTGAAAAGTATATTATATGTAGTTGAAAAAAAAATACAATATTAACCGGGGAGGAGAATGAAAGCTAAGGAAAAAAAAAACAAACTTTTAAATGCAAGCACAGGAAGCAAAAGCCATATAGAAAGGTATCAAAATAATTAGAATGATGAAGTGCTTGCTTCTAATAGAGGGAGATTAAACGAGTGGACCTTCAGAAGCCCAAGGTACAGAAGAGTCACAGAGGAAAGTAAGAATAAAAAACAGAGAGCCAGTGACATCCTGTCTTAATTTCTTCAAGAGAGTAAATAAAGAAAATGAGGAGAAAAGAAAAGAAAACAAAAGAGAAGTCATTTTTTTTTGCATGATGGGTTTGTGGAAGAAATAAACAAAGTTGGAAGACAATACAAGTGGATACAGCTCATGAAATTTATGTGAACTACACAAAAGAGAATTAAAAACACAGACATACATATATACAAAGAGTTAATAGAAATACATTAAAATTAACAAGGAACGGGTGAGGACAGATAGAGATCAAATTGAGGATTAAGAGGGATGCTAGTCAAAAAGAGAACAGTAACAATTAAAACAAACTTCAAATTCCATTAATAAATCATAGAATAGGAATTAAAAGAATTAACAAAGGGGTAACAATGAGGAATCAGAATCTTAGAAAGAATAAAAGAGGGTGTGCAAAAGAATAAGAGTAGACATCTTCAATTATAGATATATGTTGTTAATGATATTCCTTCTCATCTCCATCTATTGTAAAAAGGGTGGTAGGGGAACAAGAGAGGAAAACATTTATTATATGGTGTTAAATGCATAATTAACAACTACACTTATGAATGTTATAAGGATAAAATTAGTTATAAAACATGGGCTAAGCAAAATGCTTAGAAAGCAGAATCCAATGATGTGTTGTTTACAAGAAACATACTTGAAATATGATTCACAGAATTAAATTAGCAAGATGGAGGAAACTTTATTAGGCAGAATGAAATTTCCAAAAAGCAGAGGTAGTAATCATGATTGCAGACAAGGCATTATAATTCAATAGAAATGTTTAAAATTAATTATAAATGAATTATGCTTAATGTTGCATAGATAATGAAACAATAGTAATACTTAAAAGATATGTACAGAATGGCATGCCATCAAAGATTTGACAGGAAAGTTAATCAAATTATAAGAGAAAATAGGTAGCAAATTTACATTTGGAGGAACCAATGCAACTTTTTAAACCTACGCAAGAAAAAATAAAGAGGCAGAAATTAAGGACCTTAATATGATTTTAGAAAACTATGTCATAGAGTTGTTATAAGTAGAGATTGGGAATAAAAAAAGTACTCATTACTCAGGAATATCTGACAAATTTACTAAATTGATGACACAGTAGAACACAAAAAGCTCACCAACAAATGCAATAAAAAAGAAATAATTAACAGATAGTTTATTATGATATAATAGAATTATAATCAGTAAAGATCATTGGATGAAATTATTCACCTTTAAATAGAGATTAAATGAATAAATCTTAAAAATTTTTGTGGAAAAATAAAGAAACAATAATTTAATTAAATACTACATCAGCAATGACACAACATGCTGTCTTTTGAAATGTAGCAAAAAATACTTATAGAAAACATTTTTCTCTGAAGACAAATAAGAAATCAATACAACCAAGAGGAAAGTAACAAATTTTAAAAAAATCTTAGTAGTTTTCCTTAAATGGAAATAGTGGAAATAAAAGAAGATAGAAACAAAATTGCAAACAAAAATCTATGAATTAAAAATAAAACTCAGAGCTGTTATTTGTAATAGTATGTTATTTGTTTCAGCAGCATTGATGGTTAGTAGGAGTTGTCATAACAATAATATGATATGAATCATTAGCTAAGTTAATAGAATAAGGGATAATTAAATAATCACTAATAAAAATGAACATGAAAAATTCACAACAAATGAAAAAGTATAAAAGACCTTACTAGAAGCTATTTTGGTGAATATTCCAAGAGTGAAAATTTAAATAAACTGGATGAACTTTTGCATATATGAACACACACAAAACTGGATTAATATAAAAAGAATTACAGAATTTACATGTCAATGTTAGTAAACTTTGCAAGCCATGAATGAACTCTCAGAGAGTGTGGAGTGAAAAACAAATGCCCTTCAAATAAATTATATTACATTCAAAGAAAAAAATAATTCTACTATTACAAACACTAAAAAATAAAAAGAAGATATTCCATCAAATTAGTGAAATGAATGTGATCCTGATACTAATATCATGAAGAAAGAAAGCAGATAAGTAATATTATAAACTGATGTCTTTTAATGGCCATAAGTGTTCAAATATCAAATGTAATATTTTCAAGGTGCCTGCAGAGTCATAATATTTTCCCTATGAACTTCTTGGGTTGACATTATGACTTTAGGCTATTTCGATATTAATAAAATTATAAACATAATAGCAAAATCACATGATTCTATCAATAGATTCAAAATCTTTTTAAAAATATAAATTCATTTATGTTAAACACAAAATAAAAATGAAACTTCCCATAATAAAATAAATAGTACCTTTCTAAATCCAATTAATTACCATTCCTGTAATGGGGAAATACTACTAGATTTTGCAATAAGACTAGGAGCAAAGCAACGATTTCCATTATCGTCATTTATCTGACATGGTTCTATAAGTGCTAGCTACTGAAGACAAGAAAGATAAATTAGGAAATTAGTGTCAGTAGAGACAAATGCTTGTATTTTGCTGATGGTTCAATGTTGTGCCTATGCACGGTCCTATTTATGACTGCCAACTTTTTTATCCCTATGAATATTATCATAACCTTTAGGTCCATGTAATTCTCTCTTTTGCCATTTTGGGAAGTTTTTATTAAATTTAAAACTAGAGATACAATTACAATCACTCTGAATTCCCCACTAAGGAAAATTCCTAACATTTAAGTGAAGAATCATCTTTCTGCTTTAATTTGCTATAGTTACTTATCTCTAAATCTTAGCCACTTTGTGGTTGAGGGGGAAAAAAAACTTACTGGGAATGTATGGGTAGTGAAGCAGGCAAAACTTGTTAACTCATTTACTAAACAATAAGAACAGACAGACAATGGGAGGGGATGTTGGAGGAAACATTGAAACTTTCCTCACTCTTTGAGGAGTTAGATACAATTGGTGCTACTCTTCCAAATCTTTTGCTCTGAAATGTCAATTTCTCCCTTCTCTTTCACAAATGAGTCCAACTTTCTTTTCTCCTTTGACTGCTCCTGATTCTTTCCATCTCATCTATTAATGCCCCCACTCCTTTTCTGCTACAAGGTCCTTTAAATCTCTCTGTAGTTCTGAGATAGCTCTTCACTGTATAAAATTTCTTCAGGGTATGATTCAGACCTTCATCCAATCAAATAGACTCCCTCATGCAACTAATTAAAATGTCATTGATTAATTCAAGGAGGTCTATAGTTGTGTTCATGTTTAATGTTCATTCATTGATTCCAGAGGTATTCTTTCCTAACAATGGGAATTATTTTTAAACGAGGTTGCGATAACCAATAACCTTTTTATTGAATGTTAGATTTTCACCTAAAAATATAACTGAAATTATAACTTTAGCAAAGGAGAAACATCTCAAATAAATCCACCAAAGCATCAGTCTTTCTGTATGTTACCCCTCAAAAAGCAAAAAGGGAGGAAAAAAGAGAGAATAATCCCAATTCAAAATAATTGCATTATGTATACAATATTTGGTTACCATCTGCTAAGATAAATAAAACTATAGAATACATTGTATAAATATAGAATCAAGTTACATAAGTGATATATAGATATTTATTATTATTTAAAGTATATTGCTCATGGTTAGGTAATATCAGTGTAGGTAGTATCTATGTGTGTATGTCTGCGTGTATACATTCATAAGTACATACATATGCAGACATATTGTAATTAATTTACTTTATTCATTCAGTGCCATAACAAGCTATAAAAGATCAGATTATAGATCAATAAAAATCATTTTTAGGATGGAAATACCAACAATATCATGGGAAATAATTAAAAACAAGTGGGAAAGAAAGAAGCAGAGAAGTATCAAATTTCAAACAACAGAGATACAGCTTAGCATCTGCTCCTGGAGTTGCTACAGCCCATATCT